>NC_133795.1:27420195-27720195 GCF_043250625.1 Sebastes fasciatus
TCATCTAGATAGAATTATAAAAAAAAGAATACATTTTCTCAGTTTTGAATGCAATCGTTTTGTTTAATTCTTTTGGACTTTTATTCAATTGTTCCCGGTTTCGATGTTGCTCTAAATTCACAGATTGCATGTCAGGTCAGCTTCCAGCAGTGTCTCAATGGACTATAAAAAACGAATCAATCGTCAATAGAATGAAAAGAGGAGACTCTTTTCAGGCTATCCATCGACTAAACGTCTCACGCTGTCTTTCTGACACAGCATGGCTCAACCTCAGTGACATTAGCTTGTTTTTAGTGAAAAAAAACGAGACAAATTTTGAAGCAGAGTGAAACCACAAGCACGAACTTGTTTAAAACAACTGCACAAGTTAATGCAATCAAGTACCTCGAGAGGTATACATTAATTAGTTGATGGTTGGTTTGAAGAGTAGGCTGGGAGTACAGCTTCTGAAGGATCTGAAAATAAACTTTCAGATAACTCCTTTTGCAGTCATTTTAAACAGCAGGAGAGCCAGTCATGTGCTGCGTTCAATGATGTTGTATTAGTCCATCAAACCGTATGGTAGAAGGCTCTTTGGTGGCAGAGCAGTAAAACACTCGCCCACAAGAACAGAGTTCAATCATGGCGGCAGCGCCCCCACATTAGTTACCAACAAACGCAGCTGGCAGTGTTTGTGGATGGGAAGCCAGTGAGGGACCACACTGTTGTCACTGCACCATAGTCTTGCATAGTCAGACCTATTTTCACAGTGCTGAGTCAGTGCTAAAGAAAGGTCTGGCTCCACACAAAGTCATCCTGCTACAGGAGAAGAAACACTCTGCCTTGTTTGTGTTTCTTTAAACCAATCACAATCGTCTTTGGCGACGCAAGGCCCAGGAAAATAACTTTATTATAAACATTATTTAATAATTATATGTTAAAATAGCATATAATTGTTAAAGTAGGGCCCTTAGGCTTGAGAAGTGTCTGTGCGCTGCTCTTTTAAGAAATTTAAAATAAGGCATTTGCTAATTATCTATTTATCAGCAAACATGGAAATAAAGTTTATCAATTAACTTTGTATTCTTTTCCTGGAAATGTATTAAATAAATTACAAGCTACTGGGAAATAGTGGAATATAATTTCTAAATAATGTTTATAATAAAGTAATTTTCGATAGATTTTGAGGTAAATATTTGGGTAATTTGGCAGTAATTCCAAAGAAATTTCAAATAGGTTACTTGCTAATTATCACCTAATTACCATGACATTTGCAGACCTGTAAAATTAAGTGTTACCAAAAAGTGACATGGACTCCATAGAAATTGGCCCAAAAGGAAGAAACAAAATCCCACAATGGTACGATTCAATTACTATATTTTAGGCTGCAAGTCATTATACAGTGTATTAAGGCTAATAGTATCATTTACATGATTGTGGGTCAGTAAATTTAAGGCTTATTTCCAATGTGTCATGAAACGAAATCCACCTCAGACAGCTATCCATCACCAACTCTCAACACATTGTGAACAGGCGCATCGTAGCACCTGTCAAGTGGAAAGGCTCTGTGGTTCTTCTGATCTCTGATTGATAGGAAGTGAAAAGCAAGAGCTGCCAGGGTTATAATTCCTGACATTACCAGCAGGACTATAAAACTAGCCGCTCCCGGACATGCAGAGAAAGAGCGAACAACCAGAGTTGTCCGAGACGGGGCCTGCAGAGTGTTACGATGCCTGATTTATTGATGTGACTTCATCAAGAGGTGAAACGACACCATCATTTTTCATCAACAATGCCACCGCTGGACATCCAAGAATCATTTATAGCAGTCTATGAGGCATGTACTGCAACTGAGGAGTTCATTTACACACATTTACTTTATGTATCCACTTTGAGAAAAATATGAACTAAAAGATATTTAAAATCTTAAGTGAGCAGAAAAGGTTGCCAGACCTTAAACAACTCTCTTTTTGAGCCAAGCTTTAGCTTTGAGGCATGCTGTCTACAATAAGTCCAAAAAAAATCTGGTTTTTTTTAAGCTGCTAAATGCTCCACTTTGTTCGGCAGCTAGCGGTAACTTTGTCCATGTACTGTTTAGTGGTTGGCAGTTAGAGAACGGTGGGTTTCTCAAGCTTCCTCACTAAAAAAACAGCTGCCTGCTGCACCTGGAAAGGACTTGATGAGAGCTGAGAGACTGAAACAGATCATTTAAGTTGAAGGCCAAAACAAAATGAGCTTAAAGACACTAAAATGCATCGTAGAGTCTTGTGTACATACATGTAGTAATTTGATCTATTTTTCTTATAAAACTTGAATTAACGCCTCGCGGTTGTATGCCTCCGCCAACCAGTCAAGTTGCTGTTTACATCCACGTCTGTCCAAAATGTCATCACTTCATCATTTTATCCTGTTAGACATTTGTGTGAAATTATCATAATTAGCATATGAATTCTTAAGTTTTGGTTTTGTGTGGTACAGTGAGCTTGTAACCTGACCCACCAGAGGGTTTGTTCCAATGAACCATGAGAAGCCGTCATTGGAAACTGTTTGGAATTGATTCGATGAGTACCAGCGTGTCACACTGCTGCTGTCAAGTATTATATGTAATCTAAATGCTGCAGCTAATAACTTGGAGTTACTGTATAAACTTCTTACAGACTTTTTCAAATCACAGTTGAGTTATTCACATATTCTGATATGTTAATAACTGAACAATGCTGATTCATTGGTTTGTGCAATTTGCCATTTGTTGTAAGTCTGTGTATTGTGACTTTTATGTGAAATTCCTTATGTTGCTTTTAACTATTAACTGTTTTGTTTTTAAGTCTGATATTTGTGCTTTTATGTGTGAAACTTTAATGATGCTTTTATGCTCCCATTGAGATTTTAAATCTCAATGAGACAATCCTGGAAAAATAAAGGTTAAATAAAACAAAATAAAATAAAAACTGTATTTTTTATTTTGGGGTGTAATACTTTAATTATGAAACAATGTTAAGATATGACAAATCTAAATGTTAAATATTATAGAACTAAATACTGACAGAAAAATATGTAATTTTAAATGTGTAGGCAACTAAAAACACTGACACAGTTGAAGCACAACATTAAAAAGTGTAAAGTTAAGGCACACATACATCTGACAACCTGCATTCAGTTCCAAACCATTGAAAACATCTGCATCAGGTAGGGTTTTTAAAACCTGACCCGCCAGATGGTTTCTTACACAGAAGCATCTGAGGAGCCATCATTGGAAACTGTTTGGAAAAGGCACAGGCACTTTCAAAAAATACTTGACAGGTGATTGGATGAACCATCTGTCAATCAAACTCTTGCCAAAGCCAGTCGGGAGAAGAACAAAAACATCTTTTCCATCGAGAAAAAATCAGTGCCGTTCTTCTTCTCCTGCTCTTCATTCAATGGAGAAATACTCTCCAGCTCTGATATAACTGATGCTATCGCAGCATCTACGCTAACCTCTTCATGAGGCGCCAGACTCTCCGTGTCGCCTCTCACACACCACAGCTACCAGTAGCTCCTCACTGGACGCTGATTGGTCCGTAATCTGGTTTGCCGGTCACAAACGCATTACTTGAAGCCGGACAAGATTGATTTTTTAGTGATACTGTATGTGAGCCCGAGATTCTTGCATGATCTCATGCCATCACGAGAATCCATCTGCCATGCAAGGTGAGTGACCTTGATCTTTGGTCAACAAATTCGAGTTGCTCATACTTGAGTCCAGGATGAGCAACAAATTTGCTAAATTTGTAGAAATGTTCTACAAGCGTTCCTGAGATATCCCGTTCACGAGAATGGGACGAACGTCAGGTCACAATGACCTTGACCTTTGACCACCAAAATCAGTTCATCCTTGAGTCCAAGTGGAAGTGGAGGCATACAAATGATTAGTGCAGCTTTAAGTCAGAAAAATGAGGACTTGAGACTTGACTTGGACCTGACTGCTGCAGACTAAACCTACCTAATACTTTAAACCATAAACCTTTAGATCTTGAGTCTCCACCAGGCTATGGGCAGGGTTTGAGTAGCCACACACTTTGAATGGTAGTTTTTAGGCCTATGTGGTGAAAGGTCTTGGTCTCAGTTATGTAAAATATTCAGATGTCAGATCATTTATATAGACAACATTCACAGACCTAAAGGCCCTGACACACCAAGCCGATGATCAGCCATTGGACAGTTTGGGGCCGTCGGTGAGCGTCCGTCGGCCTAGTTTTTTCGGTGTCCCGCACCGTCGGCTCTAGTCTGCCCGTGTTGGAGTTTGCCCGGCTTTCGAGAAACAGGTGTGAGGAAAGCAAGCCAACGAGTAAAGTCAAGAGGACATACATTCTTCTCATTTTTCATCTTCATCTCATCTGATCACTCCAATACATGGATATTTTCACAACAACATCTGGAATGAAGCTAAGTGGTGAGTGAGAGCGGTGTGAAAATGGTCGGCAGATGCAGCTTTATAAGTATCATAACAACAGCTTGTATATCCACAGTCCTCGGTCTTCCGGTTTTCCTTTTTGAATGATGAATACAGACTACCGCAACCTGCTGGTGTTGACAGTTATTTCATCTCACGGAGGCGCAGAACATACGTGGTAGTCTGCCGTCGGCTGTAGTCTTTGGAGTGTGTTCGAGTGCACGTGAGCACGTGAGGTGACAACGGTCGGCCTTCGGCGCCGCTACTTCTTTGATGTCGGCTCGGTGTGTTTGATGGCCTTAAAAGGCTTGTAACTGACTTGCAATTTGCTTCACTTGGACTTCACCTTGAGACTTGCTTTGACAATTTGTGATTTGACTGTACTCTGGCATATTATATTAAAAAAAGGTCAAACATTTCTTTTATCAACCAAAGTTTTACTTTATCTATTATTCCAACCTGGATACTTTGCAGAATAAGTTTGAATTTTCAAGTAATTTTGAAAGAATCAATATCACTTTTCTCAAAAGAAGAAAGCTGGATCTTCAGCAGAGTCCTCCGTTTGTTCCTCACAATGATGTTAACCATCCAGGAAGCTCAGGTACAGAGGCCCTCTGGCATACACAGGCCGTCCCTCGCTGGCTCTCTGTGGGAGGCAGCAGGGCCACGAGCAGGGAGTGACCCCCGCTGACTCCCAAATCAAAAAAAGACTGGAGGTTCTGACGGGTTCTACTAGCCACCTGGACCCCTGCTTGTCTGTGCCTCTGTTTCTGCTTTCCCGTGGCTGTGTGAGAGGGCATGAATTATTAACCCGGCTAAAATAAAAAGCTCTGCTTCGTCCTGGCCTCCTGTAGCCATGAATAATGTAAGAGGCAGCTCAACTACAGGCGTTTGGTGAGTCAAACACTGGGCTGTGATGGATGGCTAAGGGCCCACGGTGTCCCCCCCCTCCTCACCTACCATCCACTTCAGGTCTACCACACCCTGAAACCCAAAACACGCGTCCAGATAACCTCGATTAATCTCTGGAAGTGCAACAGCTTGAGCCCTCCTGCCCTGCCTCAGCACATCCCACTCGACGATTTGGCTTCCTGGAGGGATTTTTGTTTGTTGTTTGTTTGTCTCTCTCCTGCCTTTGCGTGCCTTTGTTTTGCTTCTTGCTGGCACTTTTGAAGTGATATGCAAGCCTGCGCTGACTTTTCAAAGGCGAGATCCGACTCAGGCCCGCTCTCTCTTCTCACCCTTAATGCTGAAACCATGAGGACGAGAGCTCTGCTCAGTTCCCCAGAGGGCTGCAGCGGTTTCCAATTTGTACCAATGAACCCACCTGTGTACAATCACACTGTTTATTACAGAGGTGATAATTGATTTTCCATTCGCTAAGTTGTCGTGTGCTCCTATGTGAGTCTCATGATGATATTTGTGTGATAATAAATGATAGTTGTTCCTATATTTATTTAGTAGATATTATTCTGTTATCAACTGAATGTTAATTTCTGATCTTATTAATAATATTATTATCATTATATAATTATTATTATTATTCAAGCGCATCAATTTTTCAACCCTGTAATTCAGATTTTTGTGAAATTATACAGTAGGTCCATGCAGAAACAAGACAACATGTCCGATCGCATATATTAAAGTGACACATCATGCATATTCATGAACCATTTTGACACTAAATATTCTGTTTTGTAGTTCAGGTCTGTGTTAATACAAGCACAGATCTTAGCTTGTGATGAAATCACTGGGAAAAAAATATATATATACACAGTATATAATGTAATAATGATTATTCATCAGAGTACGGGTGTCATAGAGTAGGCATCAATATTGTATATTTTTGAGTGCTGAATCAAATATGTGAAATTACAGTTTAATAGCCCTAGAAATTACAAGGTTTGTCAGTCTAAAATTACAAGAGTGACAAAACAATCTTCAGAAATGCCAGAAAAGGAAAATATTTATAAGAACTTTTAGTTCTTAACACATTACTTTAGATGACACTACATTGGTCTCAGGTCGTAGACATCTTGTACATACTCAACATTCATGGTGTACGGAGGAGTTTTGTACTGTTGAAGGAACTTTCCTGATTGAAGATCTATCCCATCATTAAATATCTAATCTCTATTAAATGACATCTGCATTCACTCTCTAGGGAAGAAATAATGAACAATATTCAGGCATCAACAGCATGCTGGTTTCTGGATTTGGCAAAAATGTCTATTGAATCCCAGGGGCACATGCCGTGTCTTTTGCACGCTTAAATCGGGGGGGAGGACATCGTCGCGGCCTGAAAAATAGACGCTTGGCCACGACGAGGCTGCCCTCCGGGATAAAAATAGTTCAACTTTGGAACGCTGCAGCGCTCACTGCATGTCATGTGACGGGGAACAACCAATCACAGCCGGAAGATATCTTTTTTTTCTTCCGTAAATATCAGTCTACGGTACATATACAGTATGGAGGAAAAGTGCAGGGCTACCCAGAGCTTTACCATCTGTCCTACGGACTACTTTACTTGCTTTACCCTTTCCGTCCGAGGACGTCACAACATCCTGCTACATTACCGCAACTTCATCATAATCGTCATCGCAGCACGCAGGTTTTGGTTGCCTAGTAACGGCAGGTGCGACAGGACTCCTCCCAAGCACATTGGAAAGAAAAAGAAAACGGCACAGCTGGCGTTTTCCACGCGTTTTTAGACACGGCATGTGAACTAAGGCTGCTTTCACTGGACCAAATAGGCTTTTAGTTCTGGTCCATTTTGGCTTTTATAAATGAACCATGAGCTAAGTAACTCAATGATTGGACAGTTTTGGCGACTGTCATTCTATATCATCAGCATTACATGGTCCCTTGTTGGGAATTCAAATCTGGAGACTGGCAGCAAGCAATGCATCATATTGTGGCCATATATATTATATGATATTAGGGATAGTCACTGTGTGATGGCTGCGTTTCCACTCACTGTTCACTGAAGAACTGCTAAAATAGCAGTAGATGAGCTTGACACACCTGACGTGATGATGCACATACAGGAGATTTCTTTTTAAACAGCACATTATCAGCAGTTTAGCTTTTGAAGTCATGCTAAAATCATATCTACTATCACAAAATCTTGTGGTTTGTCTGTTTGCTTTCACACAACTGCAACCTAAAAAACCTAAAAAACATACTGATGCTCCAGTATTGTGAGAAGAATTCTTTGGCATCCTGCTCTATCCCCCTGTGTTGCCCGAATTGCTGAATACCCGATCTACTTTGCCAAATTAGCAACTTAAGCAAAAATACAATAAACTGTGTGTACTTAGACTTCCACAACAAATTGCAAGATGTAGCTGAATAGATATCTGAACTTAACTCACCCCTTTCTACTGTTGTAAGCCGATTGCTTCAAGAAACACTTCACTGACTCTCCCCTGTGAGTCACATCTTCCTCTCCTGCTGCCTCCTACTCTGCCTGCTCTGCTACGCTCTCATCTGAAGTTGATAAAAAAAAAATTTCCCCCGGTGCTCTCTTGTTTCTTTCTTTTCCAAACACTTATCTATAGCCATCCTCCATTATTCCAGGGTCACATTTTGTTACTGCTATTATTATCCGAGGCAATGGCTAGACTTTTATGCATCATAATTTAAGAATATCTACCATCTGCTTTCAGATATTTTTGTGAATTAAACCCACCTTGGTTGTCTTCACTTTGTTTCCTGTACTGCAGCTCCATCCTTTGAGATCTGGCAGCACTTTACACTCTTCCCCATCCATGCAAGGATGCATCTGGCACCACCACTTCTGTGCAACTATGGATGCTGTGAGGAAAATAAAAGAAAGAAAACAGTAAAAAAAAAAAAAATGGAGGTACTGGAGGCAATTAACGACATGCTGTCTGAAAGTGTAGCAAGGTTCAACCCTGGCTGAAGCAACAATATATTCCTTTGGTCTCCATATACAATCACAGTGATTGAAGAGAGCGTCTTCCGATCTGTGCCCGACAGAGGAGACCCGTCAGTCATGCCGCGGTGTGTTTTCAGGTCTGAACTACAGGGCGTGGGTCAATGTCAAGCCGGTGAGTGTTGTGAGCAGGAGCGTGCAGTGTGAAGAGGGTGAATGTTAGTATGTATGAAGGGTAACAAAGCGTGCAGCAGAGGTTTGCGCGTCAAGGTCTTAAGTTGCTCCGAGGAGGCCTTCGGGGGAGAAACATCTTCCCCTGACATTTCTAAAGTGAAAAGAGAACTGTCAAAATCGAGGAATTCCCTGTCGGAGCCATTACAGTGAAAAGAGGAGATAGGGATCGATTCACCTGTAACTGAGGCCACTTTTGACATGATATTAAATGACCTGGCCTTCTGTCTACTCCGCCGAACACAAGGTCTGATATGACAACAGACAAAAGGGGTGAATGAGTGAACTGTTTGATTTTGAGGATTATAAAGCCTTCGAGACACAGCAGCAGGATCATGAAAATCTCAACAGCTGTATTTTTTTCTTCTTTCATACAATAAACCTCTCATACCCCAAATAATGAGTGAAATAAGCACCAGAGGCGCAGTGACAGGTGTGACAGTTTTTTGCACCGTGCCGCATTTCTACCCTAATCAGAAGTCAGTCTCAAATCATTACCAAAACTATAATGAGAAGCCTGGCATACCGTCTACACAAGATGGAGCCGCTCTTGTTGTTCCCGCCACCTGTCCAGGGAAGCAGGAGCACTTGACAGTCTGGGATCTCTCTTCGATCTTGTTCTTGTTGCAGCATCGGTGTGCAGCAATTACCTCACAGGTTCCTGCTTTCACATGAACTGGAAGCACAAACATACACAGCGGTTAGAGAGCATGTGACGGCCATCTGCAACAGTGATCCCGACTTGTCACCAAAGCATTAGAACAACACATGATAGAACTCTTAAAAATATGCTAGTAAATATTGTTTGTGTCTTTTTTTTTTATATATATTAACAGATATTAAAGCTGCAGTGGGTAGAATTGGAGCAAATATGATTCAAAAAAGATATTTTCATAAAACGGTCACTATATCCTGACAGTAGTGCATGAGACAGGTAATCTGAAAAATACCATGTGTCTCTGAGTCCTCCGGTGCTCCTAATGGCATCTGCAAGATTTCACAGACCGGAAGAAAACAACCAATCAGAGCTGAGCTGGAGCCTGCCGTCTCTGAGCAGCTGTCAATCACTCAAAAACTCCGATCAAACGGTCAAACTAGGCAGCGCTGATCAAATTTTAATCACTATTCTGTCACTGTAATGCCTATTTCTCTCCTCAAATGTTTTCAGAAACATCTGGTAGTGTACTGTTTAGCTGTAAAATGAGAAAGTTTGTGACCTGGCAGCCATGTTGAGATCAGTTGAGGAAATACCAAGCACCGCCCACCAGCTAAACAGTACACTACAAGATGTTTCTGAAAACATTTGAGGAGAGAAATAGGCATTAACATAACATAATATTGATTCATATTTGATTAGCGCTACTTAGTTTGAAATGACCTGTGATTGGCCAAAGTCTCCCGTCACGGGCTAGATGTTTTAAAGCTTGAAAACAGAGCCATGAGGAGGTGCAGAAGTCTAGTTTTTTCTCAGAACACTTGAATTACAATATGCTGAAAGGTTATTATGGAATTTTTGACCAATGCCAAAAACATTCTGCCTACTGAAGATTTTAAATGTTTTGTTTTATTTGATAAGGCTTGAAAAGACCAAAACCAACAGCATTAGCATTAGCTGGTGCTCTTTCTGCAAGCCTATGTGTTTCTACCAAAGGCATACATCATTTAAAAAAGGGTCACAAATATATGACTTCACATTTTAAAATAAAAGTAGTACTATTGTAAAACAGCTGGGCACTGTACTTTTTTAGCAACATCATCTCAAACAGGAGCAAAACAGTTCATTTGTTGAGAACTATTTTCATCTGCAAATTAATACACATTATTGGATATTTACAGCACCGACATGGTGTATATGGAGCTGTTTCAAAATACATACAGTACCAATGTTCATCATACTGAAGGGACATGTCACCCAGTGTAATAGTGTGGCTCATTGATGTGTTTTCAATAGGTCTGTGTGGCACCATGGAATAAAATATAAGATATATAAGATGTATTTGTTGACATCACACTGTAGTACTTGATACAAACTTCATACATAAATCTTGAGCAAATATTTTGTATGAAATCGTGACCTTAAAGGGCCTGCCTGCCTGCCTGCACTCACACACCGCGGACGTTGACTTTTGTTGACTTAACGGCCACATGTCTCTGTTAACAAGCAATGTCTGATTCTTGCATAGAGTCCCTTTAAAGGAAGAGTTTAACATTTTGGGAAACAAGCTTATTCACTTTCTTGCCGAGAGCTAGATGAGAAGATCGATAAAGCTACCGCCAGAAGCCTGTTAGCTTCGCTTAGCAGAAAGACTGGACACAGGGGGAAACAGCTGGACTGGCTAAGGGCATTTGAGCAGTTTCTCAGCACAGTCGTGTTTTAAACATCCAACCACAATGGCTCCTTGAAATCCAGGTCATCCCCCAGGTGGAGGAGCCCAACTTTGAACCCCAGTGCAGCCCCACCTGTCCACGTATCCTTGAACATCATACTTAATCCACTGACCCTGCAGCCCGACCAGAGGATTTCTCCATTGGGATAAGACTAATGTAGTTCCATAACATCAAAAACGCACCTACTTCTAGAAAATGACATGATTAACATCACTAAACTGCTTATTTACGTGAAAGAACATTACAATATCAATTACAAGGACACTGTTTTCACTTCCATTAAGTTGGATCAAACATCAATACTGCTCTCTATTTTATATTCATTACTTTTCTGCATAGACTCATCGCCATTCTGGGCATGTTTGTGTATTTACACGTAACAATCAGGATTGGATGGGTGAAAAAAAATAAATAAAAAAGCATTTGAAAAGTTTTGACATTCCTTTCAGATAAGCCTTAATTACGCCTGTAAAGATTTTCAATTTGGAACTTGACTTGAAAATAGATTGCAGCGAGCTCCCATCTTCCCATTAGCTAGCAATCCTGAAATCTCATCTACAACATTAAAAACATTTTGCTTCCAATCAATAAGGTGCTATTCACATTCCCACAAAAGGCAAGACAACAATTGCCGATTGAGTGCTTTTCACTGAGCAGAAACTTACTGATGCAAAAACAGGTCAGGCTCCGTGCCCTTGATGTGATTATCTTTAAGCCACCAGCACGCCCCCCGATCAAAGTTAATTTCAAAAGTTGGGATAGCGGGCGTAGAATATTCAAACTTTGTTTAAGAGATAGATACGCGTGGACAATAGGCAATCACATGAGGTGACCTGATTATACGGTAAAACAAATAATGTGTCTAGAAAGGGCTCGCTAATTTTAACTGGCCTGCATTAAAAATCACAAATCAAGACTGCATTACAATAAGATAATATTTCTGTAATACTCCTACAATGTAATTGAATTAGCTGTCAAGTGTCAAGGGACAGATGTCACTATAAAATGTTCTCTACCCTGTCTGCTAGTCTCGCACAATGATGTGCTTCGCTGGATATAGTTTTGCTGTACGTACGCCCAATCTGCTGTGATGTGAAAAGGGGGAGAGTAAGCTACAGAGCGAGCGAGCTGCGGCTCGGTCTGGCCTGGGACTCTCGACTCATTAAGGTGCAGGAAGCAGGCTGGTCGGGGCTGCCCGTGTGGAGAGAGCTGCTGATTAAAACTGGAGCTGCTGGCGAAGGTCGCTGACTCTGAGGCTGGACCCAATACCGCCATGCAGCGTGGACAGGATGAGGGGTCAGAGAGCAGGGCGCGGCGGTCAGACAAAGTTGGTAACGATCCATATGAGAAGAAACAATGCATGAACTGTCTGACTACTGTTGTTACGATATACTGAGTACGGTGTCTGTGAAACAACGGAGCGGAGAAAGTGTAATGAAAAACTGGAGAAAGAACTCAACTAAACTGACCTAATAAAGAAAAGAAATAAGATTAAAAAAAAAACACAACCTCGACTTCATAAGGTGGAAAAATACAAATGGAGAGATTAACTCATAAAATTGTAAACATTAAAGGACTGGTTTGACATTTTGGGAAATACAAAACATAGCTTTTTATGCTATGCTATTAGTGTTAGATGAGAAGATTGATACCGCTCTGTTAAAGCTACAGCCAGGAGATGGTTAGCTTAACTTAGTTTAGCATCATCCACTGTAAAACCATTTTGTACAAATTAAACAAAAGATAAATTGTATTATATGTATATATGTGAGCTTTACAGGTGTTGGTAGGTGTTGTTGTTTTTTTAACCTTTGGACAGAGCCAGGCTAGTTTCTCAGTAAGTGTGTTTCCCAAAATGGCAAACTACTATAGGGTGATGTAAAATTAGGTTATTGATTTGATTTAATGGCACATAAAAATAATATTTAACAAAACAATATAAATAATAGTATTAAGTCAATATCCTATATATATATATATATATAATAAAGAATATGATACATTTCAAAAAAGTCACACACAGATAAGAAAAGTAATATGAAACTAAATAATCGGAGCAGAAAATAAACAACCAAATAAATAATAAGACTAAACCTTAACGTATCAGCATACTGATTTCTTCCCTCTTTTTAAAATGTAAGATGAATTCTCATCTTACTGTATTTGATTTGTTTTTCATTCTATTTTGTATTTTATCATATAGTTAATATAGTTTTCTATTATTATTATTATTATTATTATTATTATTATTATTATTATTATTATGCATTTATGTTGAACTTGTTTGTTATAAGCTAATGACTATGTCTACTAAAGGGTTCTGGATGGCCCTTTGTTTGGGGAAAAAAAAGGAAAATTAAAAAGGCATAAAAAATATTTAAAAAGGAGACACATTTTAGTGGCAAGAACATTTTTTTTATGAATAATTAAACATTCATTTATTATTTAGAAAAACCCTTTGGGCATAATTCACACAGCCAGAGGTGTGTATATTACTGCTATTTTTTTTCTCACGTCCTTTCAGTCAAACGTACATGATGGAGGCATGCAGCTGCGGCTTTGGGCTGTTAAGAGGACAATGTTTTGCTCAAGGACACTTTGACAACGGTTGGAGGACCGTTGACCCTCTGATACTCTGGTTATAAAATGGTCTGTCCGACCACCAGGGTCACCCTGTCACCCGTTTCACAGTACAAAACAGGCTCTTTATATGGCATCAATGGGAGCGACTGGGTGTGAGAGTCGTAAAGTGTGACATACATGTGCTGTAGGAGAGAGGCTGCCTCTCCATGTGGTCTCTGTGTGTATGTGTATGGTGTGTGTGTGTATGGTGCGTGTGTGTGTGTGTGTGTGTGTGTGTGTGTGTGTGTGTGTGTGTGTGTGTGTGTGTGTGTGTAAATGGCTCACAACACCTGTGATCAATACGTTTCTATTAAAGCACTTAGGACTGTCATCAGTTAGAATCACCAGGCTCCGGCATCAGCAAGAGAGGAGAGATGAGAGACAAAGAAAGGTGAAAGGACAGAGACCACTAATGAGAACTGGCAGAAAGCCCAACCCTTCAGCCAATCAATACCACTCTGAAGCAGAGCACTCTGCACTACAATCATAATCATCGATCCCTGATTGATAAATGCCAATATGCAACCAGAACCTGCACAGAGCTGGAAAAAAAGGATGAAACTCACCTTGTTCTACGTTTCTCTTAAAACTGTATGTAAATGATTGGGATTACGACTGTGCGATAAAACATTAAACCTGTATCTATGTTTTGTCACATTTAGGTTGATAATAGTTAATATAGTTATAATAATTACATAATTAATTAATAAAGACTTTATCACTTGTTTATTTGTTTTATTTGGTGCACAAATATTGCATTCTCTAGTTGTGTTAGCTTCAGCTGTATTATATTTGCTATGTGGACACCAGTTTGGTAGCATGGTCCTCATGCATTCCTCACACGTTTTATGACAAATATACACCAATTCTGGTACATTAGCGCCTTTTGGGAGTAAAATTTCATCCTGTCGAGCCATCAGAGCTACAACGTTATGTGAAACAAAAAACGAGACAAAAGACGAGTGACCAATTGATGGGAAATTGGCTGATAGAAATACCTGGAATAAGTTCATCACAATTCATATTACAGTATTATGGTAAATTCCCACCTACTCATTCCAGCCCAGAAATTACATTCATATTGAATAATATGCACCGTTGCTCAGCACAAATATTCAATGCCACGTTCATGTCGTATCGTTGTAATTATGAGCAACTGGGTCCTTGTAATTCCAAGTTAGACATATTGGGCATTTCTGAAAGTTAAAATAACTCCTACTTGGTGAAAATAACTACAGACAAATTAACACTAATACAATCAGTTTTGCTAAATGGTTTATTTGTATCTAATTTACTTGTTAAAGCACAGGAAAAGTAGCTAATTCAGGATGTTTAAATGGTGTGACTACCAGGCCAGAATGCAGCATAATGCAACAAGTAACTTTTGTGTAGGGAGATGTTTAAGTGAAGTCATCTGGCTTATATGTGGGAGACCGAATTTAAGGCTGGCCCACACTAAAAGATTTTTCAAATCTTAACAGATTTTGAAAATGTGAGAGACCCCTCACATAACGACATGTTATATTAAATTTACCAGTTTTGTTCCTATAGTGTGGTGAGCAACGATTTGGCCAAAACAGCACACCACACACTAACACATTCCATTCATGAACGACAAGAATCTCGACTAAAATAAAACGGGAATCTCGCGGGATCACTCGCGATCAAACGTGATTTTAGTGTAAACAAACATGGCAGATGACAGGCAGAAAGAATTAGCGATGTTAGTTTTTGCACAACTTTGTACTGAAAATTCATGAATGATGGATGGATGAAGTCATGGAGACACGTTAAATAAACCCTTGCGCTGTTGCAACAAATCAACAAGTTGGTCTTCCATTTCTGAGGTCCGTCTTACTGCTATGCTTCACGTTTTGCATTAGCTCATGCATTAGCTCATGCACTCAATGACAGCAGCGGTTGTCCTTCCTTCTTCAGTCAGTTTGGTTCCCAATTGGCTATCATTCTTTCCCACATGACTGCGTCATCGGCTGTCCTCGGGGTTCCCCCTCACACAACAGGATATCAGGTCGTAAATATCGAACATGTTTTATATATACGGTTTGAGATCGGTGCGGCCAGAATGGACTTCCGAGCCGATCGGTAAAAAAAAACTCTTAACATACCTCACACCACAGGAATATCTGGAAAGATAACCTTTAGAACCATTACAAAATCTGAGCTTTGCTGACGATTGTCCAGAGGGGGGAATCGGGTCCAAAATCGGCTTGATTCTCGTTTAGTGTGTGCCCCGCATTAGCATCTCATACCAAGCCTGAAATTATGTTTACCAATCCCTAACATTAACCACTGTTTTAGTTACCTAATCTTAAACATACCTAAACCATAGTTAATTTGCCGTAATCATAATCTTTACCCAACCATAACCCTACTGTAGTGGTCATGTAGAAAGAAAGAGTTTTTAAAACTTTGGTATACCAAAGTTTAAAAAAAATCCAAAAGGATATTATATACCCATCCCAGTCCCAGCCTGTTCACCCTGCTGCCGTCACACAAGAGATAGACAAGTATCCGCTGCCCTACCACCAGACAACAGAGCAGCTTCTTTCCTCATGCTGTGAGACTCCTCAACTTATTCTACGTACTCCACCAAAGTTTTCTTCTTGTGTTGCAAAAAGGGTCTATAACTTGCATTTCGTTGTGCAACCTGTTGAATGACTATAAACGAACCTTGTAACCTTGCATAATGTAGGTTTTGCAATGTCCTTCTCTTCTCTTCTAAAGGCTGATTCATCTACATACATTTTTTTTTGTCTACGCTCTCTACAGAGGAGTTGAACAAATGACAGGTTTGTCGTGACAGCTGATGTAAAACATGATAAGTGCTTCAAGGCAATGCCAAAGTTACCTTGATAACAAATTATATATTTAGAGGTTTCAAAAGGTAACTTTAGTTGTTTTCAACCTGCAGTCACGAAACGAGGTGTGAGGGCAAGTGAGCAGCATCAATGTAATGTTACATTCACTACAAGTGCTTGTTTTTACCTCTGACGGGCTCAGATGTCATTTTAAGTGTCTGACAACATTATGGAAAGGACCCTATGGAGAAATACACTTATCTTGACCTTTCACTTCAACTGGTCCAAGTCCCACTCAAGGAGACGTCTCATTGTGTAATCCGAATAACCGTATATCACATTCAAAGACCTTGTCCACATTGTCAAAATCATCAGCTATGCTTTCTGTAGTCCAACACAACAAACTCTGCCCGACTATGGATGTATTCCACTATTCCACTGTTGTCTTCACGAGATTTCAGAACAAGTTTTCTCCTTGTTTTCTCCACTAATAATAACAATCAGAGCCTGTACGGGCAAAAAAAAAAGCACTTGTCAGAAGTTGTTGTCATTATTAGTCACTTAAAGAAAAAAAGTGTGAAAATATGGTTGAAAAATACATTAAAAAGTTACTCTTTAAAAGTGAAACTTGGAGGAATTAATTCACCAAACATGGCAGCGATACAGCACATGAACGCATAAATGTAAGCCAACAAAGGAGACCAATAAGTGGCTGTGTTTAACAATTGTATATGGTCAAAAATATTAAACAGAAAATATAACTATCTTCTTTTCCATGGAAAAGGTAGAATCGGAACTACATGAAATCTGTTTGATCCTGTTAATTGATCCCTGTACCACAACAGTACAACATAAAAACCAAAAGATGAATTCAACCAGTGGTGATTAAATGAAACGGATGATGAAAAATGAGGGAAGAGTGTTTCTGACAAGCCTTCAGTTATCCAATATATAAAACTACTGCGTGTCAAACACAGTGAACTACACAGTACTGTACAATAGTTCATGGTGAATATAGTGTGGCACATTTAAAAGTAGAAAATACAAACCTGTCATTACTTTTTGAGGGTGCAGGGCATTTATAAATAAAGCTTTGCAGAGTGTGAATCCTCCAACACAAAAAAAAGGAGAATTGACGGATGCACTCTCCTTTCAATTCTTTGCTTAATTTACCTGTCACATTGCCCCGCTGCACTCTATTTGACTTGATATCATGTTTTTCATGCAGCAGTTCACTAATGTGACGACAAAAGGCGGACAGAGTAAATGCAAACCATTTTCCTTGGCTTTATGTGTACTTTTTATTTTGTTTTTCACATGGTTTTATGTTCCAAAACTTCTGTGAATTCAACAAGGATGATGAAATTATCCATTTAATTCAAACAGCTGTCAGTGACATTCATCCACAATAAACTAATAATAAAGAGATTTGATTGGATTACGTTAATAGCACTGATTTTACATGGATGAATTTTGTTAGAAAGTGACATTTTCACAGTTAAAAAAGTATACCACTGGCTATAGATCCAAGGTCAATATGACATTAAATATGTATTTTTAATGTATGGATAGTGTTTTGAAACTGACCTCTGCAAAGACTCTCTTATATAGGCCACATATACATTAAAAGTAGGATGTAATTTGTCCTTTATCTCAAAATAAATCTGGTCCCAGCTCAGAAAGCCCTTGAGAAACCCCACTGGAGCCTGAACCTTATGGGGCAGAGCTGTACATTAATTTCTGTACTGCAACGTGTTGCCAGTCACTGGGTAAAGTGATCTTCTGTAGTCCACACCAAAGAACTAATCATGAAGGTTAGAACCAAGCCACAGGTTGCTTTCAGCGTCTGCAGCAATCAAACAATTGATCCAGCATGCAGGTAGGGAGGCATCAAGAACAACACACTGCTCCACCTGTCAGCTGCATGTCTGGCCGTATCATCCTCACCTGGCCAGTCAAGCGAGATCCAGTAATAGAGGCACAACGGGGGATACATTAAAAACAGAAGCATGGAGTTGATTTTAATGCTGACAGGAAGACTTCACTGATTGCAACAAGCCAGAATCTGAAATAAGTCATGTGTCAAATAAAATACACAGGATGTTTCATATGTTATTGTGAAACTGAGGAGATTTTCTGTTTAAAGAGTCTGTCATTGGGGTGAAATTATGTATGATTTCCCGGAACAGAGTCATTTTCTTTGTGCACCAACTTTGGTAATCATCGTTCCAAAATTGCCAATTTCTTGAAGCTTTCTGAAACAAGATAAAACATACCCGGAGACATATTATCTGCTACCACTGGTAGCTGTGGTACTGCTTTAAAATAATAGGTTTTGAATGCGTAATATTAGACTGAATGTTTGGTAAGACAGATGGTAAAACACAAACGCAAACTGCAGTACTGCAAACTGAAAGCACAAGACAGACCCACCTTAAAAAGGCAACTGCTTAACATCACAAAGCATTCATTAAAGTAGACACATCCATGACTTTAAAACTACATCAGATATGGATGAGCTTTTAGTGTCACTTATGCAAACCTCGCTGTTGCTGGTATGCAGTGTGAACTTCCGAAATCAATTATTTACAGAAGTGACAAAGTTACACAGCATCAGTAATTCTTAATTTAACAGGTACAACCTGAGAAATCCAATCAACACTTCTCATAAGCAGAAGTGTGTCTCCAACCACAATAAATGTGCTAATTCACAGATAATATTAGAGCTGGAGCCAAACATTGGCAGGTCCATATTAGACTATCATGGATATAGCTCTATCTGAGTACATGCCGGTCAGAGGGATGTCAAACACAATCAGTAGGCTATTAATCCGTACAAAAAGTGTGAAAACGACAGTTTGTGATTGTGCCTATTTCTTGCCTGGGAGCTGTGACATCACCATGAGGTTGCCAGGCAACCAGCAGAGACCAAAAAATTATAAATAGTCTTGCACATAACCCCCCGTAAAACTTGTATGTAAACTGTTTGTTGTGCAGATTAAACAAACAAGATATAATGTGTTTCCGATGGAGCTGTTTCCCTCTGTTTCCATTCTTTATGCTAAGCTAAGCTAACCTGCTGCTAGCTGTAGCTTCATATTTAACATACAGACATCAGAGTGGTATCAATGTTTGCATATCCTGTGTGTATCTCT
This sequence comes from Sebastes fasciatus, assembly GCF_043250625.1. Classification (NCBI taxonomy): domain Eukaryota; kingdom Metazoa; phylum Chordata; class Actinopteri; order Perciformes; family Sebastidae; genus Sebastes; species Sebastes fasciatus. Next base: position 27,439,720 of record NC_133795.1, read on the forward strand.
ACTGCCACTACCAAATAAAAGCGAAATGCTAATAAATCCATCCATCCATTATCCATAACCGCTGGAGCCGATCCCAGCTGACATTGGGCGAAGACGGAGTACACCATGGATAGGTCGCCACACTATCACAGGGCTGACACATAGAGACAGACAACCATTCACGCTCACATTCACACCTACGGGCAATTTAGAGTCAACAATTAACCTAACCTGCATGTTCTTTGGACTGTGGGATGAAGCGGGAGAACCCGGAGAAAACCCACGTTAACACAGGGAGAACATGCAAACTCCACACAGAAGGGCCCAAAGCCGGATTCCAACCTGCGACCTTCTAGCAGCCCTCAAATAAAAAAATAAATGAATAGAGCTCAACAGCTCCACAAATTTCCTTCAAAATGTCCTCATTGTTGATATTTTACAACAGTAACAAAATTTCATTTATGACTGACGAATAGTTTTTATTGTGTTGTTATGGTACCAGTCACCGTTAGTAATCTGAGCTCACTGTAGGGCTAGGCAATATAATGAAATTATATCAATATCGTGATATGAGGCTAGATATCGTTTTAGATTTTGGATTTTCCTGGTTTTAAAGGCAGCCTTACAGTAAAGCGATATCATTTTCTTTCTTTACCCACTTAGTCATTATATCTACATTACTGATGATTATTTATCAAAGTTCTCATTGTGTAACTACTTTGTAAAAGCACCAACATTCAACCCTACAACATCGTCGCAATATCGATATCGAGGTATATATCGAGATTTTCTCCATATCGCCCAGCTCTAGCACACACACCCTAAATATCACAAATAATTACACGTCTTTAACATGATAACTCAGTATCTGTGCCACAAAGTTAGACATAACTTTAACATCTTTAAGGCTTTGGTGCATCATTATATAGCCAGAAGAAAACAGCGAATGTCAACTGTAATGTGTCCAGGCAATATCTTACACAAGAGTACAGCGAGTTTTCTCTTGTCTGTCCTCAAGTTGCTCAGATGACATAAATGTTTGAATTCATCACACCAAATAAGAAAAGACACAAAGTCTTGAATATCAATGACCCGTTACATAACCCCAGACAGGGAAATATTCAGATAAGGTTATTTCATGGTTAGCTTCACCACTTCTGATGCTGATTCACTGACATCAGGGCAACGAAAACACTGACAAGAGCAAAATATGATTTCTTTTTAAATGGCTGTGCTTCGAACCAAAGAGGAATCAATAAGCACTAAATCACGGACAGGATTTATGCTATTATCAGCTGTGTACACTCCGGCACATCTTCACGCCTACTCAGGGAGGATGGAAGAACGTAATTACTGAAGTACATTACTGCTTAAACGTTTTAATAATCAAACCAATTACGCAGCCATTTACAGTCACTTATAAAACACACACTAATCAAGAACCTGGTCATCTAAACACTAAGTGCAGAGATCAAACAAACACACTTGACAGCCCTTGGTAACCAATCATGGGAGGCGGAATCGAGTGCCCGAAGACGTTAACGTCAAATCAGATGTGATTTCTTGACCACCCTGTTGACATGAACAGACGTATCTGCCTGACAGGAAACAAACTTCTTTATCCACTGAGGCATGAAGCAACAAGTCCAGCTTCAGTAGGCTTTCACCGCAGAAGGACACCGAGCTAAATATACAGTGTGTATTTTCTGTTTCAATCCGGCTGCACGCAGCGCGCTGCCAGCCGGCCTTTTCCAGTCGACGAATGCAGAGGCAGATCAAAACACTGAAAACAGAGTCACATCCTGGCCACAGGCCCAGACCGCAGAAACAGCAGCAGCCATAAAAACAGAGGTTGTAGGCCATAAAATGGAGACAAGCTATGAATTAGTAATGATTCAAATCATACTGTTTGCTCCAGATCTCGATAACCCATTTTGGTCGACTCAAAAAACGTCTGAACATGCTGAACACAAAGTAACTGCAGCATATTTTTCAGGTAAAACTGAGCTTGTGATGCTAACCACAGCAGCCAATCTCATACAACCAAAACTGCTCATTAAAAGGCCATGTGAGTTTGTGTTAAAAACAATTCCAGGTAAAACAATTCAAATGGTTTGCTGCCACATTAAAAAGTCTGTTAATGTGGCAGCAAACACATCGGAGGCGTATGAGGTATAAAACATTCATTCCTCTTGCCTGGTGAGAAATACAAAGAGAACTCTCACATGGCCAGTGTTTAATGGGATTACCATATTCAGAAAAGATTGACTCATTTCTACCCAGCTGTAAACCTGCTGAGTTGACAATCAGACCCAGCAAGACCCAAGAAATAAGCTCACGTCTGAGAGAGAGACTGAAGCAGGAATTCAGTTTAAAGGGAAATTCCAGTATTTCTCAAACTGCGTGTTATTCTCATATTTTTGGTCAAAATAACATTTAACAATGTAACGTTAGAAAGAGCAATGCTAAGGGACAAGAAGCATGAGCCTGCAACAGCTTCCCAAAAAAAAGTTTTTAAAAAAGTTAAAAAACTAACGTGAATCACTCGCGAACTCCGACCAAATGGTTAAACTAGGCAGCGCTGATCAAATATGAATCAATATTATGTTACGTTAATGCCTATTTCGCGCCTCAAATGTTTTCAGAATCATCTCGCAGTGCACGGTTTAGCTGTAAAATGAGAAAGTTTGTGACGCAGCCGCCCTTGTAAAATCTGTTGAAGGAACGCCAAGTTCTGGTCACATGACCGGAGCACAGCCAATAGGAACACTCTCTCAATGAAATGACCTGTGATTGGCCAAAGTCTAAGATTTTTATTTAAAAATAGGTTGCTGAGGAATGCTTTGCACTAGACACTTTAGGGGAAGTTGCAATAGCACAAGGCTCTTCACAGTATTTTAGCATTTTAGGATTTTATTGGTTTGAATGATTGTATAAATGTATGTGGTTGTCGACTATGTACACTATGTTTTTTTTATATGTGTGCGCTTTTGTCTGTTTTTAATGAGCACTGCACCAAAACAAATTCCAATCAAATGTGGGTTGACATGGCAATAAAAGTATTGAATTGAATTGAACAGGTCAAAAAAAATTTCGGTCTACTGTTCGCAAAATTTTCTTCTCCTCCAGTTTATCTCGAATGACTTTATAAACGTCACTATTTGTGTGGACTTTATTTATAATATTCTGTATGTTTTCTTTGGCCCAGATTCCAAGCAAACATCGGACTCCAGAAGTCTAAGGTTCGCTTGGAAGCGGTCCAAGACCATCTCTCGCAAGCAGTCTTGCACCGGTTGTTTTGGTCGGCAGAGTACTGCGTTCACAACTACCCAAAGAACCACACCAGGGGTTGAACCACCCCAGAGTTACATGAAAACTGATTCAATTTTGGCTTGTGAAACACCCTCAAACTGTTATCTGTCACAACTAAGATGGTAGTAATAACGTTGTTATACAGTAGCCCCGCAAAAACCTCTTAGGTAAAGAGGTTGGGATGGGTGGTCTGATTTTGGTGAAGGAAACCTCTGTTTGCATTCCCATCGCCAACTAAACGTTAACGTTGGTTTCTCTTAACCATGACCCCGATCTTTCCATAACCTTACCCAAGATCAGAAAACCCTAATATGAGTCACTATCAAGGAGGGTAATCCCAAGCAACCAATTCAGTCCTTTAGTTTAGATGACTTTTTGGTTGATTTGTATTAGTTAAGTTTTTTGGAAATCTGTAGGAGGCTTGTGATCATTTCCTCTATCAACACATGAGAGATGGTAAGAAAATGTTATATGAATGTTCGATTATATTGGACAAAAATATAAGAATAACAACCAGGTTGACAAACACTGTAAGTTACTGCTAAGGGAGTGCTTGCAGTGCATATTATATTCAGTGGTTTATTATTCCTGTGAGAGCACCCAGACCAAGAATCAAGCAGACCATAACCCAACTACAACATGAATCTTTTGAGTACTGCTTTAAATCACTAAAATAAAGTGTGAGTATTGCTTGCTCATCGACCTTTATTCTCATAGGACTGTTTTCTGGTGGCAGAATTTCTTCTATTTTTTAATCTTTTACTTGCTGAGGACGATCTTTCGAGAGAGAGAATAAAGAAACAGATGAGTGGGCCCTCACATTCCCCGAGTGTATGCTTTGGCAGTTTAGATGAAGTCCATGTCAGTACCATTCATCTGGCTGCCAAGATGTTAGAGCCCACCACTGACTGATCAATTGGAGTCCCTCAAGGAATCATACAGCCTTATAAGTGAAAGGCTACTGAAGTTATTAAACCCAGGGACAGCAGTGGCAGAGAAGAAGAAAAAAAGACTTATACACAGACTCAAAGCCTTCTGCTAAGACAGTGTTGTCTTGACACGGTTACTCATTCTCGAGACAGTCGCTGAAAATGCAATAAGGGATGTTCAGACACACCATCAAAGGACCATTACAGTCTTTTTCTCATTTCATCACATATGATTTTCTGGTGCTTTTAGCGAGTAACACTGCATGTGCATTTTTCATCATCTCATCTCGACATTGCAAGATGCAGTACAATAAAGGGCATTTTTCTACATTTTGCTCATGATGTAGTGCAAGCACTTGAATGAAAACAGTCTGTATACCATGATTGTCTTTCACTACATGTATTTTGATTTACATTCAGATCTGGAAACATTATCTAAATATTACTTCATATGAAGAAGAAGTCTTTAACTAATATCTAGCTTTAATTACCATTTGATTTTATGGACCAACACTAGATGAAGTGCTTTGCTTTGGCTTGCATGTTCTTGTTGTTATGTAACTACGGAGAATGTTAACTATTAGTCAAAAGTTTTATTCTGGAAAAGAAAACCCAGCAATTAGAAATAACCGCTGGTGTCAATCTTGTTTGGTTTTACCAGCAGAAACTGCATAATGTCTCTGTACTATCGTATCTTGACTCTTGCACTGTTCTCTAACGTGCAATAATATGAAAAGGGGAAAAAATAAATTCTTCCAAAATAGCCTGATATTATCATTCTGTTGCTGCAATTTAGCAAAAAAAGGGTTTTGTTTTTGTCATTCACAGTCAAGCAACATTTATTGAGTTGTTTTCTGTGCTATTGGGAATTTAATTGATGTTTGTCTTCAATGAAATTGTGAAGATATGGCAACATTAAAATTCTTACAAATGACTGTGTGAATGTAAAAACTGCATTTCTTCAGTGTTTTCGTTGCCAGTCCCAGTGCACTTTCTCTGTATAGTCATGATAGGCAAATAAGACCATCTGCATTTAGACTGGCTTCTTACTTGTAATGTTACTTTTATGGCATAACATGGGCACAAGTAGAGATACTGTACATTAGTCATAAGCACATATCGTGCAGACAACTATTTTCCCAAACTAGCCCTCTCTTTTCAGAACAAACACAAGGCTAAAGGTCATGAATGGCTGAGGGGAAATCTTTGTGACACAAAGCAGTGGTGCTCATGGCCAACCCTTCCTCATACCAATTTCATTTATACTAAATTGCTTTGCCAAACATGTTTTGTGGAAGTATAATTGCTGCCTGGATTACGTTTACAAGCAATGTTTCTTACAATCCAGGAGGCCAGGTTGGAATTGGTCATACAAAGCAAAGGGAGGCTGGAGTTTGAGTCTTCCATCCCTTTAAAGTGGCTAAAACATGTATGGAAGCTCTAAGGAGCAATGTTTTGAAGAGTGGGTGCCGGTTTTGTGTGTATCTCATTTGTATCTCTTTGTGCACACATGGACATACACAAGCATGTGGGCAAAGCGTAACACATTCATGACGATAGCAAGTTTCACCTCAAGGATACACACAATGAAAACGGGGCGCATTCACAAAGAATGGATTGCGGCCGCTGATGACATCATGAATTGGGCATCAGTGGCAAACTATCTTCCCCGTCTCAAGGTCCAATTCACAAAAGATATTGCGCGAATGACATTACAGCGCAAACTCGCCCATAAAGTTTTGCAGTTTTGCTGAGTGCAATTTGCCCTTTTTTTGCGTCTGATTGCAATTATCCATGTGGCTTAATATAAATGTTGCCTTTGTGCCCAAAACACAGTAGGCAGAACAATGGCAGAGGGGAAAGAAAAATAAAAATTTTAGACCATGAGCTACAAGTCCTGACCAACGAGGTGCGCAGGGGCATTCCTCAAAACTTCAGGCAATAAAGATAAATCCTTATAAATGTGCTTCAGTTACCACCAACTCTCTAAAAATGCTAATGATTTCACTGTAACTGCGTGTGGCTATTAGTGCTGATCTTTATGAATTGGACGGGTTTTGCAATGAGGCTCATTTGCATAGAAAGGTGTCAATTTTGCGCCGAATCCATGCATATTACCTAATTTAAATACGTGCAAATAGCTCAGGAGGACAGAGACGCTATTTGCTTGGCTGATTAACTGTTTGTGGGTGCTTTGAGAATAACACAGTTTCTTATTGTCTTATTTGTGATGGTTTAGCGTCTGCAAAAGCTGCGTAATCCTTTTGTGAATTTGAGTGTAGTACACTGTGTTTACCAAAAAAACTCCACAAGATTAAAGTTAAGGAAAGATGAATTCGATTAAATATTGAAAAAGACAGTGGGTTCCATGTCGTGGTTCAAGCTTCAATGTTTAAACAAGATAAAAATCTTTACCTAACCTTCTTAGTTAGTGCTTCGAGTTGCCAAAACATAACTGTAAAAATGCTTTGGTTGACATGAGCAGATTGTTGTAGGGAACACCAACCAAAATGTGTCGGCAGAGTAAACTTTGCAGATATGTTCGGTAAAGCGTTTCTTTATTATTTGTAAACAAAATTGCGGTCGGGCTGTAACTAATGATTATTTTCATTGTCGATCAATATGTTGATTATTATGTATTATTATTATATGTTGATCAGTGTTTCCCAAAGCCCAAGATGATGTCCTCAAATGTCTTGTTTTGTCCACAACTCTAATTTATTCAGTTTACTGTCATAAAGGAGGAGTAAAGAAACCAGAAAATATTCACATTTAAGAAGCTGGAATAAGACAAATCTTGACTTTCTCTCCTTAGAAATTACGTAAACCCATTAATCGATTATCAAAATAGTTGGTGATTAATGTAATAGTTGCCAATTAATCAATTTATCGTTGCAGCTCTATTCTGCAGCATTACACTTCCTACAACACATATTTCCTGATGCAAACTAATTGCATATGAAGTAAGTTGTTTTCATTTCATTCATTTTGGGTGAAGGGTACTTGACTTTGCTTTGCTATATAAGTTAGATCCAGTAACCTACTGTATATAACACAATATTATATTGTAGTATGCATGAAAGTGAATTTTCTATAGTGTAATCAAAAGCACTCCATGCCCAGCTTCACCATGACTGTGTTGGTCTCCATAGAGCCAGACAAAAGAGAAGCTAGAGATCCTACTGCTGCCTCTGGTCTCTCATCTGACATGCACACATGCTGGTTATCTGTCAAGCAGATGTCATGTCTGCTCTAAACGGCTGCCGTCTCTGCTCTCCAACTGGATTCCCATGTTCTTCATCTTGAGCAGATTCCACTGATGCCTTTCAGAGCTGAGTGACAGGCACAGTGTCATGAAACAAGAAGGATTGGTTCAACTAAAAGGGGAGGAGGGCCCCCAGTTAGACTGTACATTTCTGTAACAATGACAGTGCCACAATGATCTGAACCGCAGATGGATCCGTCTTCATTAAACGGGGGAGACGACAGCCCGCTTTAAAAGTAGAGCAGCAAGCAGTCTGAAAATAGGAAGGATGGGATGCCTAAAATTACTCATAGCGGAGGATCGGAGATTATTCTCCTCTAAATCAGACTGTCATGTTATTACATTAACAATGCTGCTAACTGGGGGGTATATTTAACCAGTTGCTCTAAATCAAACCTCGCCCAGGAAAACAATATTATCTCGTTAGTGGCGAGGCAGCCACCGGCACTGATCCCCTGTTGAATTGCGGGCCGACTGAGGACACTATTAAAGGAGCATCTGACCTGTCCACCCACTGACAGCTCAATATAAATGTTCCTCTTTTTAATAGACCATCTTGCTGAAAAATATGTCGACAAACCTTTTAAAAAAGCCATTTCAGGAGAACTCCAATGGTTCCACCCATTACATTTTATGCTCCAGTCCATTCACATAAACTTGATGCTCAGCCTCAGTTGCTGTTTTTATGGTCCGATGTGGACACTCGGTGCTGCACTTCATTCCTGAGGAGATGTGAGCCAGAAGGCAAAAAGTCATGGAGCGCAGCCGGAAGATGGAGGCAAGCAATTGATAGACTGCATTTTAGAAGCTTATATTTCACTTTATTCAGTCAGTATCGGGCCTCTAGTGAATAACTATCAGGCCATAGCGTAGCATTACTTTAAAAGAAAAAAAGGAACCACCCAAGGCTGAACAGCTGACAAGTTTCTTTCCGACTTCTATTCTCAACGTCGCCTGACTACAGATGAGCACTCATAAATGTCTGTCAGGATTTATATTATCAAACTGCATGGAAAAGAGGTTTCAGGGGACAGTTGTTAAGGCAAATGGATTATATTTACGATTGGAGGCCGCAAATCTGTAATAGTAAGTACAAGGAATTAGCGTTTAGAGAGGACATTAAACTTTCCCGACATGTTCACAGACATCTTGAAATAATACTATATGCCAATTTAGAGACAGATGTCGAGCTATCTTAATGACAACAGAGCTACAGAACCAGGCCTCAGAGGGAAGAGGAAAATCTTGAAGATAAATTTCAATTGATCATGATGAACACGATACATGTTTTAAAGTTAGCTGTCAGAATATTGTTCTTTATCTAACCTTCTGTTACTTACATCTTGGCAAATTAGCACTATTAAAAGTATGCCGAATTAGCTATGAGCCGTTCCTGTTTGCAGTGTACCCATGGATGTACATACAACCATCATTGGATACTTTGATGCTGAAGAAAATTTAAAAATGTGATGATTCTCAGGCAAGTTCTGCAGTTTGGAGCGTTTTTTTTTCTCTATGAATTCTGAGTTGATTTATGGACATTTAATCGTGATGCACAGAGATATACTGATATCCTCAGAAAGTGCAAGTCACACTGAATATAAGAATATGTGTATCATGTCTGTGTGTTCATTTTTGAGTGAGTTATGACTCCAAGAAGGAGTGCTATTTTTGACGCAAATTTGGGCAATCGGGTGCTAAGGGTTTTAAGCACATGCGTCTCAGCCACTGCTGCTGCTGCAACTGTTGACTGTTGGTACGCAGGCTAAACTAAAATAACTAACTTCCTTTTGTCTTCAGAAACACCTGCATGCACCTGTCCCTTTCACTGCAGTATCTCTGCCTCACATCTCTCCCTCTGCCCCCCCACCCCTTCAACTCGCTTTATAGTTTGAAAATCTCTGATTTAAAGGTACATTAAACTTCTCGGTAAAGCACGTCAGTACTTTTTGTTTTTAAATGAGCTCTCTAAATTAATTGGCACGACTTGACTCGACTACCAATCAGCCCCTTTGAATTAAGCTGATTTGGATACCGGTATTCACACTTAAGGCTTTTCATACAGTATAAGGACTGATTCATAATTAATCAACCTTTCGTAACTTGTAAAAACGAGCATACCAGAAACGCAGATTTCTTGCATCTTTCTAACTTTTATTTATGATTCTTCTGCCTGAACTCTACTATAAACTCAGCAGTTGGTCGATGCTCTTTGAAGTCTGTAATCCCCACGCACCACAGGAACCGTCCACACATCAGGTTGTAAATATCACATACTGTATCTTTGATAAGATAGGGTCACCTCAGATCTGTCTGTCAGTCAATCACTGTGGTTAAGAGATTCAATGTGTAAGCCTCTCAAACTACCAGACAATCTGCTCAGACCATCAGTTCAGACCAAGCGGCAACCTCCGAGACTGAAAAATTAAGCCAACGCTAAGGTGCCAAAAACTGCAGTTCATCGACTATCTGAGGCTGGCTGCAAAAGGGAGTCAATAGACCCCTATGTTAAAATGTCCAAATATGGTCACTTCTGGTTCCAAAAAACTAAGATGGCAATGGTCGACTTTGAGCTTGAATTTGGCTCTTCAGAATCCTATGGTGACGTCACGGAGACATAGGGCCCTATCTTATACCCGGCACAAAGTGGCGCACAGTGCAGCGCAACTGTCATTGCTAGTTTCAGACCGATACAGTTGTCATTTGCACGCCCAGCGCCCACGTTGTGTAGGTAACAAATGTACTTCTGCCCATCTGTGCGCCCATGGGCATGTTGGTCTTAAAATGAGTTGGTCAGGTGCTTTGTTGGCACATTGCTAACTTGAGGCAGCAAAAAGCAAAACAGCGGCGTTTTGAGGCCAATGGATCCGTGCGTTATACGACGCCTCTCCGGCAGTGCACGGCTTATTATCATATGATGAATTTTGCCCCCCACCCGTGCCTCCTGCACTGGTTAAATAGGTTATAGGTCAAATGGAGTTGTTGGTGGGACAGAGGAGTGGGAGACGGTGGAGGCAGAGGGACCACCGGCCAAACACCACATTCAACTGCTCCGTATACTCAGCAGAAAACAGCTCGCTTCTCCAATTTGCCGAATCCGCCTTTTAAATAGCAATGCGCCAATGTGCAGGCGCATCTGGCTTTTAAAGGGAATGTGAGATGACACTCTGATTGGTTTGATTCCTTTTACGCCCAAAACAAACCTATGATTAATTGAGAGACTAAATAAGACTTCATTGCTCCTTGCGCTTTATTTTGCACCCAGATTATGTGTCGCTAAACTAGCACGTGGAGTTTGACACGCCCTAAATGCACTTACGCCATGCACTTTAGACCCCGCGCTATAGATTGTTTAAATGGGGCCCATACAGTCTATGGTTCAGACCCATTTCCTTTGTGTCACCTGCTTTATATGCTGTATGTTGAATGTTTGATGCACTAGTTTAGATGCTCTGTCATAGTGAACTTGACAGTGTAGATGAAAGCCTTTCCTAAAAAGCTCAATGGGTTGAAATACAATGAACTTTGGCTGCCTTTCTTTCTGTCCTCCATCTGACTGGTTCTGCACTAACACGTCTCAGTATGGCTGCACCTGTCTGCTTCTGTTTCCATCATGACTCAGACATCGCTGCCTGCTAAGCTACTTAAACTGCTATGATACACTCTATAGGCAAATACTGTGTGTGTGCCACTCCAGAAAACACTAGAAACCATTTGTAGAGCATTTAGCGTAACATAACTCAACTTCAGCATTAACATGTCCTATTTTTATATAGCCTACGGCGACTCATTAAATATGTGAGCATGAAATAGTCTATGAAAGTAGACATCAGAAAAGCAAACGTGTAATTTGCGATTCCATGCTTGTATACAGTACATGCAGCTACTAATTCATCGACAAAAATTGGATGAAAAATTGGAGGATGAAGAGAATTTTTAGGATTCAAGTAGAAACATGGTTAGGATGCACTGTGCTGGGAGCAGACCGAACCACCAATCAATCACCTCAGAAACAAATTATTGTCCAACCTTTCTGTCTGTCAATATTTGTAGGGCTGTAAATCGATTAAAATATTTAATCACAAAATAATAAAAAATGTTATCTGTTCAAAATGTACCTTGAAGGGAATTTAATACTCTTATCAACATGGGAGTGCGCAAATATTGCTTTATGCAAATGTGTGTATATATTTATTATTGGAAATCAATTAACAACACAAAACAATGACAAATATTGTCCAGAAACCCTCACAGGTACTGCATTTAGCATAACAAATATGCTCAAATCATAACATGGCAAACTGCAGCCCAACAGCTGTCAGTATGTCAGTGTGCTGACTTGACTATGACTTGCCCCAAACTGCATGTGATTATCATGAAGTGGGCATGTCTGTAAAGGGAAGACTCGTGGGTACCCATAGAACCCATTTTCATTCACATATCTTGAGGTCAGAGGTCAAGGGACCCCTTTGAAAATGGCCGTGCCAGTTTTTCCTCGCCAAAATTTAGTGCAAGTTTAGAGCGTTAATTCACCTCCTACACAACAAGCTAGTATGACATGGTTGGTGCCGATGGATTCCTTATGTTTTTCTAGTTACATATGATGCCAGGATCTTCACTCTAGCTTTAAATTTGAGCCAGCTACAACCTAAAAATAACAAGTTGCGTTAATGTGTTAAAGAAATTAGTGGCGTTAAAACGAATTTGCGTTAACGCGTTATTGTCGTGTTAACTTTGACAGCCCTAAATATTTCATAAAGTTCTCTCTGGTTTGATCAAAAAGTTTTTTCTCTGCACTTGTAACTTTTTTTCTTTGTCTTTTGGAAAATATAATCTTCTCTTCAACGTGAACTAACTGCATCACCTGCTCTCCTTTCTGCTGCCTCTTCCACGGGATACAGCACCAACTCCCAACTGTACATTTTTATCTTTATTGTATACATATTCTTTTCTCTCTGTAAAAAGAATTTTAGATCATAATAAACCACACATGCACCACACCTGTTCATGAATTCCTCCACCATATCAACCCACATCTGGCACCTATGATCTATCCAACACTTCCTCAAACCTAAATGACAGAATAGTTTGTTTGCCAAAACCTGGACCTCTCCTCTGTCTGAGTCTTTGTAATGTAATGCTTGTCTCACTGTATAAGCTATGTCATGCATGTGGTAATGTTTAACCTGTGTTTGTCTTGCCCAACCAAATATTAAAAAAAAGTATCACATCACACATTATACTGTACTGTAGCACCTTTAAGAGCGTTATCTTTGTTCAAATAAAAAATGTGACCTTTTGTTTTTGTTTATTAATAAAAATGACCCATATACGAATGAAGGAAAGGGCAAACTCATCCGTTCTTTCTGGGTACAGAAAGACAGCAGCTGATGGAAAATAGCTCAGAGGTAGACATTAACTATATTAAGATTTTTTTATTCTATGTATCATGTTTTTTTTTTATCATGTTTGTAACCTGAAGAATATAAACCACAAATTATCTGAGTCCCATATATAGTGCATTGTGATTCATATTAATGAGCAGAAGCGTTAATCGTCATGAACATAGAAATAGACAAAGGGGTCATGAGGTGCCAAAAAAAGGCCTCCAAAAGAATAAACATTTGCCGTTAAGTAAAGAAAGTGCAAAGATTAATTGTTAACATTCATGTCGTAAAAAATACAGAATATAAACATATGTGTGTGCATATACATATAAATAGAAAAAATAAAGTGGAATGGAGCTCATAGTGAGCTCATTGATTTGAATTAACTGTCTTTACACCAGTCTGTCAAATGATTTGTGGTCTTCATCCTATAGAAGGCAAGATGTGCTGAAACGTTTATTCATAGTATTAAAATTAAAGAGAGACTACAACAGAGCTGTAAATGTACAGCTTTGCCCTCCTTCCTTTAATATCAGCAACACCACCAGAGCATTGGAACAATATGTTCGAAAGCCGATCAACGGTGCTATTCCTCTTTTGTGATACATGAATTGTAATAAATGACTGATTCCAAAGTTAATGTTATGTAGCAACATGCCTCAAACAGCCTCTCATATAACACAGTCTGTAGAGCAGTGAATTACCATCACGGACAAATTAATCGCTTCAAAAATTCTTCAACACATTAAAGTTTCAACAGAGCACAGACGAGGAGCGGCGATGTGGCCAATTTGAAAGGGGACTGTGCCTCCTCGTGCTAAGCTTCAACCAAGCACAGCCCATTAACAGCAATACAATTGACTAACTTTAAAGGAGGTTGCTCTAATTGCTGGGTAAGGGCAGGCTTTTAGTTTGTAAGACCCAATTACCGCCATGCTGTTAGCACTTCTCCACTAATTGCATTCATCAGCTCAAATCGTTATCACCGGGCTCTCCTTCGATTTCTATCAAAATCCGAAAATCCTCATTTCTTTGAGTTTCAGAATAGCTAGAGGTAACTCATAATGTGGCGAGGGATAATGGGTTTACATTTAAGCTGTAATTAGAGAGGAAATGGAGATAGAAGACTGCTGGCGTATCTGATTGTGACAGTATGGGTCCAATCGCGACAGATTCTACTTTAAGCTGTTGTCCCGGTCACGGTTTTCTTAAAACCTCTGATCAGATGTGAATCAACCGTAATGTAGGCGGAGTACAGATACTGAGAGTAATAATTTGGTTTATTACAAGTTACGTCTTTGCCAACATTGTGGTCAATCAGACCAACAGTTTATCCAGATTATCTAAACTATTGTCATTCTCAGCAAGATGTACTTCTACAAATGATGATTTCATAAAATGTATGCTTACAGGCCTATTTCTGTTGAGGAGGAAAACCATTTAGTGTGATGAACTATCATATATGTACCTACAGTATATCATCTACCTCATTTTGAGGTAAAACTGAGTGCATCTGAAATGTTGGTAATAATCCCTCATTTCACAAGAAAAATAGGTACTACAGGAGTGGATTTGTTGACACATGTGGCAATGCGGTTTCACTGTCATTAACATTGTGACATACAGCATTTGTGCTGCATTCATGTGGTGTCGGAATAATTAGAAATATGAGTTCCCAGCTGGTAAACTTCACGGGAATGCCCCCTTAAATCGAAAGAACTCAAAACTTGAAACGTTTTATCAACATTTAAAAAAAATTCTGCAGCATTTTCACCATTTAAATAAATAATATGCTATACATGATGACAAGTGTTTCTAATTTCCTTCTACACCATACCAGCATTGAATGGTGTGTTCAGGGATGCATGAAGCTGGGGTTGGGAGGAGAACAATATCAAGAGATGACGGTTGGGGTAGCCAGTTAGTACCAGCAACAACTTCAATCTACTTCCACCCCATTTCACCTTGGTCAGGTGATGCAGAGAAAACGTACTGCTTGAGTTTACTTCAGTGTGAACAGTCTGCTGGTAATGTCGGCATACTTAATCTAGGGATGCACCGATCGGATATCAGGCCGATACTGACTCAAAAAGGTGGATCAGGTATCAGTGACAATGGGGCCGATCTATTCTATTGAATTCTATGTTTATATACTATATACATTATATACTGATATTTGAATCTAAATTTTGACCAATTTGTCGCTGCATTAAAACATTTACACTTGTAATTCCTGTTAATTGTTGTTGCTGGTGTACAATTTATTTTAATAATAAATAACAATTCAGTAAATTTATATCTATGTATTTATTTGTTACATTTTGGTTTACAATTTAAAGAACGCAATGTTAAAGTTCAGCCTGATGTTGCCTTACACATAAAAGAATGATCCAAGTCACTTCCACACAGTGAGGCACACAGCTTATTAATTAAACACTGGTTTCGGGTCGGTACCCAAAGCAAAGGTGTAGCTATCGGGACTGAAAAAGTCGGACCGATACGTCCTTAACTCCATCCTTAATTTAGTACACAGTATGCAGTACAAACTGTACAGATTGAGTATTAGGTAGTATGTTAGTAGGCAATTTCAAACACAACCCTTGATATACTCCAAAACAGACATGGCTTATAGTCCGTGCATTAAGTCCTCACAGTCATTTTGGGCTCCCTCCGAGTAAAAATAGGACTCAGGTTGTATGAAACCAGAAGTTCCCTTTAAACTCGGCAGATGTATAAAAAGACTTTTATGTTTTTTATCACTATAACATTACTACCCACATGATAAAAAGAACAAGCTAAGGAGTGAACTTTGGTTTCCTCTAAGCATGTGAATAAAACTATTGACATTCTCTCTGCATATACACCATCTCCCTGCTCCCCTCCGCTGGCTGCACAACCACACATACACACACACAGAGAGGATACAACCAAGGCCACACACAGCCACTCATGGCTCATCTATACAGCTGCCATTCCGATGCGTATGGCCGAGGACGTTTGATGGTTTTCTAATCTCGGTAGCTGCCACCGGGAGATGGGGCGAGCTGACCCCTGTCATCCCCATAGTGCATCTCAAACAGCCCCACATCTCCATCTCAATCTCCCTCTACTCGCTATCTCCGTCTACCATTGTGTCGTCCACCTGCTCTCCAAATGTCAGGACGAATGCTCCGCAGCCGCATCCCCACACGTCCCCAGGGTGGGGGTGACCTGCTCAGTTGCCGCTTGGTATAATGTCATGCTACCCCTGGGCAAGGGTTCCACGCTGACCTGCTGTGTGGAGTGTGCAGCGGGCTGATGTATGCTACAACACAACAGCAGAGATATACTGCATTACAGGGCTCATTACAGGCCAGTAAACTGGAGGAACCAATGTACTGAAGCTCCTGATGAGAAATAATGAGGTAGAAAATGCACAGTGTGGGTCCAGTTCGCTGGGATCAAAATCTTCCCCCAAGAATATTTCCTTATCTAAAATGTTTTGTCTGAATTTGTGTTGCTGAACTGACAAATGAAGCGCTAACTGACCTGTGGAACAGCCACTAAAATCAGTGGCTTGTTTTTCAGTCAGGCTCAATTTATCTGATGGTTCCCCTTCTCTATTGTAGGGCTAGGCGATAATTCAATATGATAATTTATCGTGTATTGAGACGTCAATGGAATCGTATTGTGATAGACAATTATAGTGTTTAGTTGATAATAAGCACATACTAACTCAAATTTATCAGAAAATCTGATCAAACTCAGTTAAATCAAACTATTGTCTCAGTCTGATACTACTCTGATTTACTATGTACTTGTGTGTTAACATAGTCAGTGTATAGCTGGAAATATTTATATTCTTTCTCTCTATAATTTTAAATTGATGTTCATTTTACACTTAAGTTCTTAAATAATTATTAAATTAAGTTAAAAATCAAAATATTCAGTATCAGTACTTTTTATTTGTCAAGTATTTAATTCACACAGGGGTATAAAAATAGGTTTGACCCTATGGTTATTTCATATAGACTATCTATTCATTTAATTACTAGAAAACATTGTGATATATATCATTATGGAGATATGAAATGACCTACAGTATATCGAGATAGAAGACTTTAGGCATATCACCCAGCCGTACTCTATTGCCCTCTTTTGGTCCCTTTCTTCCTCTGGCAGTGACTGTGTCCTGATTGTTAATGTTAATAAAGAGGAAAAAGTATAAAATGAAGAGTATAAAGATAAACTTCTTTTTTCAATCATCTAGCCATTCTCCTTTTAATATTTTTTTACTGGTACACTGTGAACAAAAAATAATAATTAAAAAAAATTTCAAAACACAATAAGTAGATCTACCCCAGGCTACTCCAAGTTTGGCTGTCACAATTTATATTATTTTGAATATCTAATTTAATCTAAGCCTTTTAACACTAAAAAAAAAAGCTCTGCTGCAGCCTGGTTTCAAGACCCATCAAGCATGAAAAGCTCTCTTCACAGGCTTTTCCCCTCCAGGCTGTCACACAGAAACAATTCCAATTTATCTAGTAAGCATATTAGAATTTACAATTTTTATTAATGTAGCACATCTTAATATATCTCTTCCAAAAAAAATGATCTGACTGGGACAATGGTGAGGGGAAAAAAAAAAGAAAAAGAAAAGTTATTGTCAGGCAAAAAAATAAAAAAAAATATTTGTTGAATTCTGCCATTAATTTGGGCTCCGGAGAATCAGTTTGTTCCTAATATGAAACACTGAAAATGAAGAGGAGAAAAAAGTTAAAGCCAATTTGCAGAGAATACAAAAAAAAATCCCCTGAAGCATGAAAATCAGCTTGAGAATGAGCCATTAGAGTGCATCACGCTGTTTTTAGAAAGCCTCTACCATAAGCAAATATGGAAATATTCCACTGAATCCAAATGAGAGCCAGTGCACAGTTTCATCTTATTAATAAGGCAGCGCGGCCCCTTGTGTGCATGTGAATATAGAACGGGACCTTGATATAAACCCAACGTAAACCTCACCTCCAAAGTCATTTTGATTCCAATTCGTGTAGCAATCCACGAGCCATGTGGCTTAATGCGTTATATTTAAAAATGTAACAGAGTTTACGACCTGTAAATGAAACTGCTTAGAGCATTTTTATCTCAAAAGGGGGAGCTGCTGCCACGTTGCATCACACAGCCTCAGTGGGAGATGTGTTTTTCACGCCTGTTTTCCTCTCTACCACATTTCAGCGTTTGCCCTCGCAGGCGCTGACCAACAAAACCACTGAGAACTTGATTAATGCTTTTTAAATGAGACGGAGTGAGATACTGTTAAGAAAAAAAAGTATCCAAGTATCTAAATAGCTGAGTAATGAGGCCGCAATTTGACCTGGCCACATCATCAGTCTAAATCCTATCGACAGGACCAAAACAAATTGCACAGCCGAAGGGTACTTGTTATCACGCTCGCTCTCAATCCAGACCACTCTCCTCTCACCCCTTCCTCTCCCTCTCCACTCTTTCATGACTAGCTAATGAATGCAGATGGTGCTCTGGGGGATGCAGTGGTCTTATTACAGGGGTTCTGTGTGCGCGCTGTAGGCTCAGCGTGCTCCAGTCAGGCTATGGTGAAAGGTTCAATTGCTTTGGCGAAGCCCCCACCCCAATAAGCAGAAGGGCTAAAGAGGTTTGTTTACTGGGTCCACCTTGACTTGACCTCCGTAGCTCAGGGACAGGCTGCGTGATTACCTAAGTGTCAGCGCAGCCCGGGGAGAACGGAGCCAGGCTACTTGTGTTGGCCCCCTCTCTCCCTCCTAATAAATCACAGGAATAAGTGCACAAACCACAAGAGCGGGACAAATGCAAAACCAAAGAGAGAGCGATGTAAGCCTGAAGATTAAATTGTTCATCCAACATGTTGGCAGTCACACAAGTGGGATTTACCACTCTACTGTCAGTCTACAATCAGCAAATATATTCAGAAAACATTGAATGCATTGACTGGATTATCACATGAGAAGGTGAAAAGTAAACATGTGGTTCCCCATGAATGGTGTATAGTTGTAGTGGCCAAATGTGTGTGGACACCTGAACACCTCAAACCAAAATTATTGGTTGGCCGATAATGAATTCCAGTCCGTGTCAAAGCTGTTGGATGAAGGTTGAGGTCATCTGTGCCGACCAGTCGAGTCAACACATCCTCACTCCCAACTCGTCAAATACCGTCGCTTGGTCAGTGCCACTCGTCATCGGAGACCGACACACGGGATACCCCTCTTGCTTTTGGACGGACCAGAGACGGTGTGTCAATATATGTATTTCATGCATAGTGTCCTTTCAAAATAAACTTCCGTTTTCACAAGAAGTTAGGTTTATGCAACACAACCAGTTAGGTAGGGTTAGGAAACGGTCGTGGTAGAAGTTAACGTCACTGACTAGCGACTTAGGGGACTCACGGGACTGACAATACCGATGAGTCACGTGACTAACGACTGACGATACAAATGAGTCACGTGACTAACGAATGACGTGACAGAAGTTACTTTTAGTTTCACAAGAGACAAGAACACTGGTCTCCTGGTTGAAAGTCTTGTGTTTGTTTGACCCATCCACCACTCCTCCGGCCCGCCCTTAGCGGACTTTCACGCTATTAATATTATGTCACTTGCTCCAACCGTCGAGTAACGCCGCATATGGGTTTACATTGGAGTTAGTCGAAAGCCTGGTTTGTCACATACTGTCGCTAAAGGTTGCCTCCGTGTGTCAGTTTCCGATGCCGAGCGGCGTTGCCCAATCGGCGGTATTTGAGGAGTTGGGAGTGAGGACGGGTTGGTCAAGTTTTTCCACACTAAACTCATAAAAGCAGTTCTTCACTTTGTGCATACGGCCTTTGTCATGTTGAAACAGGAAAGGGCATTTCCAAAATTCTTATCACAAATGTAAAGCACACTATAATATAATATAATTATGAATGAAATATAATTCTATGTTGAAGCATTTCCTTTATTATGAACTACAGGGCCTAGATGAACCATGACAAACAAAAGTACACACCAGTATGTGGACGGAGGACGTTGTATTGTATTCATGAGGAAAAGGTGCTAAAGATGCTGAGCATAATATACACACACTGCATCCCACATCCATATTGCCCACTTAATTTAACAGGGTTTTGACTGACATCTCAGAATCTAAAACATTAAGTAGTAAATCTAGTAGTAGTAGTAGTCTTCCTAATTGGTAACTTTCCAAATTTGACACCAGCAGCAGCTTTCCAAAGTCATTCTGTAATTGATGTCTCTGAGCACGTCTTATACTTTGTCTTGTTGGCATTACTATAGAGTGTATACTTTATAGTAATAGTGCATAGTATGAATCAGGTCAATCCATTTAAAAAGGAACAATAACATATTATTAACACATTAACTCTAGCTCATAAAACATTCAGTTGCCTCCCATGTCCTGTAGTCTCTCCACAGGTGAATCTGAAATTAGGCTATTAAATGATTCAAATTATTCAACAGCTGGGGAAGTCAAAAATTAGGCTGACAGAGAGTTAATTCTGCTGTCACAGCTTTTTCTTCTTCTGTCTTCGACCACCTGCTTTGAATGTTAACCGCTGATTAAATGGCCGTTATCAGTTGTCACCAGGAGCATAGATTTCAGGTTGTTGGCCCTATTCTTCCTCCTAATTGGCTCAGTGGGCCGTTATCATCAATTGGTAAGCTGGATCACTGCAGGGAGGTTCAAAATTAGGTTAGGTGGTGACCTCTAGTGGCAGAAGTAATTATGACGGGAGCAAGGGAGGAGGTCGAGTGACGCAGTTCAAAGAGCGACAAGTCTGCATAGGGAGGGCGTCGGGTGCGATGGATCGGTCAAACAACCACAGAACATTCACCCAGGAGGCCGCTGTTCATGTCCAGTGTGAAACCAAAATTCAACATGTTGACTTATTTCAACTTACATACGCAAGGTAAGTTGCACCACGTAAGTAACGTATTTAACTTAAGTAAATAGTTAAATTGTGAAACTTGAGTTACGTAACAAACTTATTTAACCCAAAACATGATCTTTTCTTAAACCTAACTAACGTCTTCAATTCACAACATTAACCATGTACTGTATGTAAAACTGCAACAGTTTCACAAGGTGCGGGTAGGTGCAGTTTGCCCCATCTGTAGCATTATAATAGTAGTCATAACGGCCATTTAATGGGCTGATAACATTTGAAATGGGTGCTTCGACTTGATTTGAAACACACCTCAACAAGGCACATGCTATGATGCATTTCGTTTCATATGATGTTCATCCCTTCCCTGTGTCGTCTACTCTGTCACAGCCCTGGATTTTGATGCCCTATCAAAGTCTTTTGCTGGTCATGTTGTTGTTTTCAGCCAACGTGGAGCTGTTTCCCTCCAGCCAATGTGTGCCGTTTGTCCCCCAGTGGAATAAGGCTCATTATTTCAATGTGTAGTCACAATTTCTACCGATCCGCCCAGGGATCAGGCCATCTCTCCATTAAGGGAAATCACTATGAAAGGTCTCGTCTTCTGCCACACGCACACAGCAACACACACAGATGCATGCACACACACTCACTGTACTGGTGTTACCTTTTTCCATGTGATGCTGGACATGCATGACTGCACGAAACGCAACCTTGCAGTAAATGTGTGCTGAGAAACTGAGAAAGCTCGGCTAATTACATCAGTTTCTTTTAAAAAAGTCAGTGAGGTGAACTGTAGCCAACACATGTAACTGACCTGGCCTGTAAAGAATTGGTTGTGATGGTTTATTCAGGATGCAGTCAGTGAGATAACTTTAATCCATTGGAATCACCCTACATGTGTTATGATTAACTGATATAGAATCAGTTGTTATGATGCATTTTATCGTCTTATTGTGATGATTTATTGTTCAGTATAAAAAAAAAGTCTTTAAAAACATATAATTCAATTTTTAGGAGCTTAAAATGCTGTATCTTTCCCAGTTTGTTTTAATAAAACATTCTCTAAAAGCAGTTAACAGGAACAGGAAGAGTCGGTTTAATGACTCCACATACATTGCTCATGACTGAAGGGTTTTATTCCTGGGAAAATTAATTTATACAATAATGTAGATATGCAGGGACAATCAATGCTCTGTCTTCCCTCAATTTAAAGTCATTAAAGTCTATTCAGCGAGACATTTAAAGGATAATGTCAGTGTAAAAATTCCATAATAACCTTTCAGCATATTGTTATTCAAGTGTTCTGAGAGATAACTAGACTTCTGCACCTCCTCATGGCTCTGTTTTCAGGCTTTAGAAAATCTAGCCCGTGACGGAAGACTTTGACCAATCACAGGTCATTTCATTGAGAGAGCGTTCCTATTGGCTGTGCTCCGGTCATGTGACCGGTACTTGGTGTTCCTTCACCAGATTTCACAATGGTGTTGGCGTCTCAAACTTTCTAATTTTACAGCTAAACCGTGCACTACAAGACGATTCTGAAATCATTTGAGGCGAGAAATAGGCATTAACGTAACATGATGTTGATTAATATTTGATCAGCGCAGCCTAGTTTGACCGTTTGGTCGAAGTTTGCGAGTGATTAACAGCCAGCTCTCATAGACGGCAGCTGGACAGCAGACCTCAGATCAGTCCTTACTGCTATGTATGTGAAATCTTGCAGATGCCGTTAGGAGCACCGGAGGACACAGAGGCACATGATTTTTTTCAGGTTACCTGTTTCATGAACTACTGTCACGATATAGCGACCGTTTTATAAAAATAACTTTTTTTAATCATATTTGCTCCAATCTCGCCTACTTCAGCTTTAAGGAATCCATTGGTACCAACCGTGTCATACTAGCTCATCGCGAGGAGGCTACATTAACTCTTAAATTTTAAACAAAATTTGGCGAAGAAAAACTAACATAGCCATTTTCAAAGGGGCCCTTGACCTCTGACCTCAAGCTATGTGAATGAAAATGGGTTCTATGTGTACCCACGAGTCTCCTCTTTACAGACATGCCCACTTTATGATAATCACATGCAGTTTTGGGCAAATCATAGTCAAGTCAGCACACTGACACACTGACATCTGTTGCCTGTTGGGCTGGAGTTTGCCATGTTATGATTTGAGCATATTTTGTATGTTAAGTGAGGGTTTCTGGACAATATTTGTGTTTTGTGTTGTTAATGGATTTCCAATAATAAATATATATATATATATATATTTGCATAAAATTTTTCACACTCCAATGTTGATAAGAGTATTAAATACTTGACAAATCTCACTTCAGAGTACATTTTGAACAGATAAAAAATGTGTGATTAATTCGCGATTAAGCACGATTAACTATGGACAGTCGTGCGATTAATCGTGATTAAATATTTTAATCGACCGACAGCCGTGGTATAATTCTATCATGCATTTGTTTGATTATCTATCCAGCTGGTGTACTTGCCACAGTCTGATGCTGCTGCTGTCTGTTCTCCTAACCCTCCCAGAAGTCACATTATTTAGCAAAATACATTAAAACTGTTTTCTTCTTCTTTGACTTTTCATGGCAATGACTGTAATAGGGACAATATGAATGAATAATATTACACCAGTACTTTTCTTTAATCCTCAGCTTTACACTTGAGCTGTTAGCAGCAGCAGCCAGTAGTAGTAGACTTTGGTTGGTCTGGGCAAGATGCCCAGGAACAATAACAGTAACGGCCTACCTATGTGGCTTCTGTGTGACGATGCGCTGGTCAGTTGTCCCCACAGAGACACCATACAGACGGTCAGCAGCAGCGCCCTTCTGCACATGCTCTGTAGGTCCCTCTCCCGCATTCTGGAAAAAAAACAGAAGACAAAAAATAATCAGCGGTCAGCCGTATTTGCATCACACCAACACTCAGATGTGCAGGCAGGCTCACTTGGGTTGATGCCAACAAGCTCCCACAGCTTCGCCTTGGCAGTCAGAGGTGGTCAATTATACTCTCCTGAAATCACAAAGCTTGGATCTACAGAGCTTTAACTGGACGCCTTCGCTGTGTTGAAGATAAGCCTGCTGAGGGCCACACACAATAAGGTTCCCCATGTGGCAAAAAAAAATGACAGGAAAAGTAAATAATTACAATAGCAACACTCGTCAGCAACCGCCTTCTATTAAAGCCTGGTCCCACGCAATCACAGCAACCAGTGAATCGCTCAAGGAGTAAATCTGTGATAGGCACAGTTGTCTTGCATCAAGTTCAACTTTGATGAACTTTGATGTGCAAATTTGCTCCGTTGAAGAATATTTGGTCGTCTTGACACTGCTGACTTTGGGAGCAGAGAGCAGAGTCCAAAACGGAGGAGCTTATTAGATTTGCTACACAATCCAACTTTATTTAACCTCCTCTGGTGGAGTATAAACTGTTTCAGAGAAGAGAAATGATTTGCAGACAGGAGTTGATGATACGTCTTCTGAATAACTGTGTGAACTTATTGTCCCGTTAGCAACTGAGCAAGGAGGTTCCCAAACTTTTTCATGTCTGGCCCCCTAAATAGCATTAGCTTATGGCTGGGGCCACCTTTAAAAACCCATTGACAATGCATTTTTTGTCGACATTCAACAACATTGTGTGTGTGTGTGTGTTTAGCTATATGCTAGCAACTAAGCTAGCTAGTTAAATTTCAGGAGCAGCTTCGTGGCAGGCGCAGACCGTCAAAGGTCAACACTGACAGCTTATGACATGATGAATGATGTTTTCGAAAGATGACCATGGCAAATAAGATTCTGATATTTTATATAGTAATAATAATAATAATAATAATAATAATAATAATAATAATTAAAACAATTTTTTTTTTAAATCCTCAATTTCTCTCCACTATACTGTACAGCCCTCTTCACCTTTTTATGTCTTGTAGGGATTCACATTTTGTACACTTTCTTTTACAAAAGATAGATGTATAATGTTAGTGGAGGTAAGCCTATCTGTTTGTGCCTCTCCACCCCAACACAATGGAGGAACAAATCTGCACATCTCACTGCGGACAGGTTTCATTGTGACTTTTCCTTCAGAAGAAAATATTCCCATGAAAATGTAGTTCTATTGTATTTGGCACTGATTCTAGAAAGATATATTGAATTTTAAATGCTTCAAATAAAACTAAACTATTTATAAAAGACTACAGTTGCTTACAGTAGCTATACGTTACAAATCAGACACACTGCAGCAACCAGTGTAACTGATGTGGTTCTCCTGATCTGTTCATTGGAGACTAACCAGCTAAATTAACTCCCACTGAGTTAGAAAACTAATTTTCACCTGTACTCCCTGTAGCTCCGTACAACACCAACACATACCGCCTCCAACACCGGACCAGATGAAGTGGTAACATGATTACAAAGAAGATTTTTCACTTTGGTCGAACATATTGGGAGCTCTGTGTTTCAAATAATCAAATCCATCTCACTTTCAGGTTATTACTCAGTTTTACCTCAAATAGTGAATATACATCACCCCAAATATTCTGTCTGTTGCTGACAAAAAAAAATATTAGTTGAATTTACAGTTATCTTAACAATGAAATTCCTGCCCATGTGTAGTGATACCTATGGTACAAGAAAATGTGTTTTCATAGTTACTACCTGTTGCCATATTTTGTAGAGATCACGTCCAGATCAGATCCATGTCACATTCATATGGGAACGCATCCATGCACACAATAATGCCACTACTACTGCAAATACTGAATTTAAGCAGCAAAACCGAAAAATCTCCGTAATAATAAACATTTTTACAGTAAAAAAATTAAAGTCCCCTCAGCTCTGATGGAGCTCGGGACGGCCAGTGCTCTCATGTTACAGATGATTTGTAGCCCATAAACTTGGAATCTGTGTGTGACAGCTTAACTGTCCCCTGAAGTGTAGAAAAGTACAGAAGGTCAATTAGATCCGTTAGATCCTGACCGATCCTGTCGCTGTGTCAGGGATAATTAATAGTTATGAATAATTAATGACGTTACCACTGCTGTGCCACAGTACCTCTCTCACTTTGGAGATGCACAGATCGATCCTGCTGATGTGTGACGGCTAACAGGTATTTGATAAACTCTGAAGAGAGAATCCTACAAACAGCTGGAAGCAACAAATAAAACTCCAGATCCTATTAACGTATTGCCAAAACATGAATAATATTAAGTCGAAATTTTAAGATATCCAGTTTAATATCGCATAAGACAAAGACAAAAGCCTGAATTGATATATGTAATTTTTGCAAAAAAAAAAAAAGATTTATATCAATTAATTGACTTGAATACTTTATTAATACCCACGTCCACTTGCACTTTTTGTACCATGGCCAGTACCATTGTCAGGATCACGACACAGTGCTGGTGTATAGGCCCGTCCCGTACCATGGTACAATGCTTGTACGATGGCAACGTATCCTCATACAGCCTTCCATATGATTTCTTACGAAAAGTTATCCCTCATTTTTTGTACCTTTTCCTATGAATGTCCAGCAACATGTGACGCACATGTCAATTTCTGATCCAATCTTTTCAAAATAAAACTACTTAGTGAAGTTTTGGAAAAGGTCGTGGTTTGGGTTAAAATGATTCTGGAAGTGGTGTTACTTAAGTATGGAGGTTATATGAAGAATCAATGTTGACTTCTGGTTTCACACAGGGTACGAACACCAGTCTCCTGGGCGAAAGTCAAATTTTTTTTTGACCCATCCATCCACCCCGACCTCCTGCCTATGTGGCATGTCGCTCTTTATACTTCCTGGTTCACAATTACGTAGCGTTTGTGGGATGTATATGAATTACAGTGCATTGCTTTTTCATAGTTATAGCTACAAATGGTGTATGATAACAGCCTGAGATGGGAAGCAACATGGTAAAACTGAAAATACTATCCATTACCATCCTAATACAATTGCATTTTTTTATAAGGGATTAAACTAAACATAAAAATGACACATTAATGAAATGTTTCATGGTTTTGAGGTCCGTGCTGTTTATGGACCAATATTGGTGGTGAAATGTGGATAAAAGCCTGATGTTCAGACTTTGTCTTGTGTGCAGAAAAAGCTTATTTAACCAATATAACTATATTTTTCAAGATTGAGTGCCTTTGTGGCTTTCTCGCATGAGATTTGTTTGAGCAGCATGAGAGTGTGAGACAAAGCCTGAAAGCGGGCGCCTCACGCCAAAAGTGTGAGAGCTGGCAACCGTGTATAAACACGCTGCAATTCATAATACCAATTTAGATCTGGAGACAGCTAGAACAAATGAAGTCTGTTTACTCTCTCTGTCTCCCTCTCTCCCACTTGCTGTCATCCTGCTACCTGGGAGGTGAGTAATGCTGTTTGTGTGGTCCGTCTTAATGTGCTCAGCTCAGTAATCTTCATGTACTTTCAGTGGGCTGTTGTCCAGTAATACTCTCCATCTCCATCTGAGAGGCCTGTGAGCGGAACAAGCAATGCAATCAGCGGCTCATCTCGCTGCCAACAGAGCTGGCCTCCTCTCTCGTGAGAAAGCAGCCGCAAATCACAGCTCTGCTTTGAACTCTGTTCCAGTGCAGCCACTCAAATTAGTAAAATGCTTGGTTTCATGAAAATAGATCAACTCTTGCTTATCTGGCAGAGGCTTGCATATGAGGGAGATGTCTTTGCTGCGACTGCCTTTGTACTGACAGCCAGAGCTGGGTGAGATCTTAAATCGAGAGCCTCTAATTCTGTACAGTATCAGACAGCTGACGCAATGGAGATGTTATGAGCACGCAGACTGGAGACAAACATAGACACAGAGTCGAAAACATCACCAGTAGATTACTTAAGGGACTATTTGAAGCCTGGGGTTTAGGTTTACGATTGTTCCCATCTGGCCAGGTGTCAGGTGTTAAAGCCAAATGATCCAACTTTGAACAAAAGCGTTGGAGCCTTAGGGGTGGACCAGAGGAAAAAATGTCAACCTTGAGAGCTGACTGTGACAGGCTGAGACACCTGTCAATCAAGACAAATACACATCTATCTAAGCCTCACCATATCCTCACACAACAGTTTGTATGTTATGTTACAAAATTAAATTTTTCCTACGGATGTCCAGCAACACATGTCAATTTCTGCTTGTTACATGCAAACAGTCTTTTCAAAATAAAGTTCTGTCTTCACAGGAAACAACTTGGTTAGGTTTAGGCAACAAAACTACATAGTTAGGTTAGTAGTTTATGAAAAGATCAAAGTTTGGATTGAATAACTTTGGAAGTGGTATAAGTTAAGTACGGAAGTTATGTGACAAGTAAATCAACGTTGACTTCTGGTTGACTACGAACATCGGTCTCATGGGTAAAAATCAGTTGTTTTTTGACCCACCCATCCACCCTGAACTCCTCCCTAAGCTGTGTTTATCACTCTTTACTTCCTGGTTCATGATTACGTGGGTTAAATACACATTTTTGTAGGATTTATACGAATTCCAGTGCATTACTTTTCATATGAACAGCTACAAACGGTGTTTGAGAACAGCCTGAGCCTCAAAATATCTTCATCAAGCTTCAAGACAACCGCCAAGGCACATTCTGATTTACTAATGTAAACAAAATGTCAAATGTGTTGACTTTGTATTTATTGAGAGAAGATGGGGTTTTGCTATTGAATCCAATACAAAAAGATTTCTGATGTTAAATGTATCCTTTGGAGTTTTTGACCGCTGGTAGCACTATGGAGCAATGTTTTGAAGAATCCAAGGGCGCCCATCAAAAGCCGGTGATGTGACGTGAAGGTGGCGGAAACTTTCCAAAGAATGTAGCATTCATTGTGCCAACAAAAGCAAACATGGATGTAAACGATTTAGGTTTCAGATTCACCCAAGAATCGGCTCTGCAAATGTTTTATGAGAAAGGAAATACAATTATTAGGCCTCAAGGTTCATAGGAAGTGGACACCCATTTTGTAGACTACGGTTCAGTTTGGCATTTTGGCCGTCGCCGTCTTGTTTTTTTACAACCAGAAGTGACACGAGAGGGTGGAGCTACTGTAAGTACAACCAAACGCTGAATAAGACATTTTTAGGCAACCAAAATGTTATAATTAACTTTCATGAACTGAAAATACACTGTGAAAGAGTTAAAGTTCTAAGACGAAAACACGGACAACTCCCAGAAATGGAACCATAATTTACTAAATGAACATCATGCTGTATTGAAGAAGACTTGAAACTAGCGATTGAGACCATAAACTCATGTTTACAATGTTTACTGAGGTAATAAATCAAGTGAGAAGTCATTTTCTCATAGACTTCTATACAATCAGACTTCTTTTTGCAAGTCGCTGGATATTAGAAAAAATGCAAGTTTAAGGCACTTCTGCATTGGCTTCACTTTTCAGACACAGATGTTGGTGGATAAACGCAATGCATTTTGGTAAGAAACAGTGAATGTAAAAACACCATAAGGTAGTTTGATGAACTGCATCGTAAGCAGTGTCACACTGGCTTCAACACTTTGCCGTTGTGGTTGGCATACAGGCATTGTCTGAATATCTCTGGCTTCTGCAGAACATTATGTTACAGATCAGACACACACTGCAGCATCCAGCGTAACTGAAGTGGTTCTCCTGATCTGTTCATTGGAGACTAACCAGCTAAATTAACTCCCACAGAGTCAGAAAACTCATTTTCACCTGTACTCCCTGTTGTTTCATACAACACATATTGCCTCCAACACCAGACCAGATGAAGTGGTAACATGATTAAAAAGAAGACTTTCCACTTTGGTAGAACACATTTGGAGCTCTGTTTGAAATACACAAATACACTACTTCTCATGTGAGTCCAGCTCAACAGCTCCACCTCACTTTCAGTTATTTACTCTTAATTTCTTCCACTTCTGTTTTATCTTAAAAAGGGAAATATTAGACCCACATTAAATATTTCTGCTTCTGTAAACAATCTTAGTTTTTCTTATTTGCAGTTGTTGATAACAAGAAATGGAGAAAACTAATAAATCTGTTCTGACAGCTGAACTCCAGAAATAATTGGAATTTGAGAGCCTGTTGAAAATGAAATGTCTCGCAGTTAGTCTGTGACTGTTTTATTCCAAACAAGATTTAAATCTTCTCTAGCATCTTATAGCACAACTTGCATCTTGTGTCTGGCAGTGTTCAGGTGGCCTGTTGGAGCTGGTTAACAGGATAATTATTCCACCTGATGGATGCGGCACTGAGACCAGGTGGCTCATCAAAAGATGGTCTGATCAGGGTAAATCTATTTCGCGATAGGTTAAGGCTGATTTTTACATGCTGGAAGCACACATACACATTTAGTGGAGTGATCCGTTTCATGCAGTTTGGATACCATGTTACTTTCATTGGTTCCTCCACAGCATGCAGGCCAGCACATCTCCTCCGACCTGCACCTTTTGTGTCAATGACTACGTTTGACACTGATATTCCACTAATATTCCAGATGTGAAAATATTCCAAATTTGATAAGGGTCATGTAAACAGCATATTCAGTTTGGATATTTTAAATTAGGCCTTATTCCAAATGGAGCATTTTCCAATTAAGACATGTGGGATCACTAATATTCAGGTTTTAGGAGAAGGTGCATTGTTCACAAACCAACTAGCCTAGAGAAATGACACCCAGTAATTGGGCAAAATACAGGAAGAAAGGTATAATAGAATGGGAAAGTGAAAACGAAATTAAAGAATGGAGAGAACGTGTGGCTGCGGATGATAACACAGCTCAGTAAACACTCTTGTTTACACATATGTATTAGAGTATAATGTTATTAAACTGTTGTGAATTAACAGGATAACACATTTACTAGGAGTGTAACAATACGTTTTTACCACGATATGATACGATACGATTTCCATGGTTCCAATACGATTCAAGGATGATTTGGCTCATCTAGAGCGATACGATACGATTCAATGATTTGAAATCAATACAGTAACTGTTTTTTGCAAAAGATTCAATCAGTGTGACTGTGAAATAAATAGCTGATACTGGACAGTGCAGGTCAGGATTCCTCAAAGTTTTTCTTGTAAGGGAATCAGGGATAAATTAATTATGGATATAAACAAGTAAACAACGATTAATGGCAAATACATACAGCTTTTATTAGAAAATAATAAAAATTGATTCAGTTCTCAAGATACAAGGCAGTGCAATATTTAACAAAAAATATAATAAACCAACTTCTATTCAAGTTAAATGAACAGTGGTTTAACCTGCTGCTTCTGTCCTCATTTTCAATACAAACGGTAGATCAACAGCTGATAGTGATCAAACAGCTTGGCACATTAATCATTTCTATACAAACGCTGTTTAAATAATCTGCTTTTAGTAATCAAGTAGTCCGCCTACAGTGTTCATTTGGGGTCTTTTCATACATGAAAATATACGGAAAAACATTTTAAAACTATGTCAGACTAACATTAGTTGAATTTCTGTTTTGGTTTTACTTTACTCCCGTCGTGATAATTTGCCTCGCGGACCGTCTGCTTTCCGGCTCGTGCTGCAGAGGGCAGAGCTGGCGCATGTCTGGAGAACCGGAGTAACGTTTTACATTTCTTTACTAATAAAAGTTCTAAAAAACACTTTCATATCACGTTTGTCGTCCTTAAATACAAGGTGCAAATCCTTAGTATCGATACAATCGATTTTTGCGTTTCAAATCGATTTTAATATCGATATACTTCTCCCGTGAAGGACAACTTGCCGAGTACCTATCGATGTAGTTGGATCGTAGGAATATAAATCGATACATCGATGTAGTAGATGAATCGCTACACCCCAACAGGTTAGTTTGTGCGTAGTGAATTGGTCTACATATTCACAGAGCTATATTTTATTCATGGTAATATCTAATTACGCAAAGTTAAAGAAATGTTAAGGGAAAACTGCTTAATGATGGCACACTAAACATTTATAGTGTTACTTTGTAGATATTACAATACATTTGGCAATGATAGCAATGCCGTTATATATATAGTTTCGCAGGGGCATATTTTGAGCTCTAATGGGCTGTTTTTTTTGGGCTGGTTTTACTGTATTGGCCGTTGGGCTGGTTTTGTCACACAGACCTGGCAACCCTGGCTGTAAGCTCTTATTTCAGGATATTCTAATACTAAATAGATGCTGTATCTTGCATACCATTTGCAAATGGTGTGTTGCATAGCAACCACAGCAACATAACACTCCTTGCACCCTTTGATCTCCTGCTCTTTCTGTTATATTAGTGAGTCTCACTGCTGCTTATGGTGAAAAAAAAACCTCCTCTCTGATTACGACCTAGCGGATAGACGTAATCGACACGCAAATGTGCGCACACACACTCACACAATCTGTCACACAGCAAACTTGTCCCTGAGCACCTATTGCCCTGCAGCAGCAGTGAGTAAATGGGTCTACTAAGACAGAGGAGTGTGTTTACAGCTGATACATGACACAGAGTGGACAAGCTCGAGGTGGCTGCTGTGGTTGGAGGGCAAAACAAAAGCAATGCTGCTGTTTATGTTGGACGTTAGCGTTGTTTACCTCTTCTCTGAATATGGCACGCAGTTGGTTGTGTATACCAGCAGTCATGCTCCAGGCTGAGTCTTCGCTCAGTTACATAAACAGTTATTACACTGACATAGAAAACATGGAGTCTGCTGAAACGTAGTACATCAGCACAGTTAGGTAAAGTCTTAAGTTAATGTCCTGCTGTAACACCCCCATCATATATGGTATATTCTGCTCCATCAAATGGAAATATTCTACAGTCTTGTGAATCATCTTATACACATTTCTACAAAATTCAGCCTGATATATTCGACATCTTTGGAAAATTTCCACTAGAGTCTAAAATAAATCTCTGTGGGTTTGAACAATGTTTGGCTGCACAGCATGAGTTTATAATGACTGACCCACAAGCAATGCCACTGCTTGCTAAGAGGTTAATGAAGCAGGCTAGACATTTAAAACCACACTATTCCTCTGATGATTTACAGCAAAACTTACTGAGGGGTAAGAGCATATATGAGGTTATAGGTATAGGGATGTAACTAATGATAACTTTCATGTAGCTTATTTTGTATATTGTATATTCTTAAAATTTCAATTTTTCAATTTTTTTAATTCTATTTTATTCTAACGTTTTTATCTATTCTTTGTTATTATACTGTTTGACTTGCACCAACATAACCAAAGCAAATTCCTAGTGTAAATCTCTTACACCTGGCAATAAACACAATTCTGATTCTGATTCTGATTCTGATTATCAATTATGTAAAGATAATGTATAGCGAGCCGGTCATTGTTGTGAAATGAACCCCAACAGAGAGCCCTGAAGGGGTTTATTTCGCAACACTGACCCCTTTCGCTGCACATTATCCCGCTTATTACACGGCTTCTTACTTAAGAAATCATAATTTGACACAAAAATGGTCCTACAGAGTCCGAGATCAGAACTGCATCCATAGCAACAGTCTGTTATACATAGTAACGGTCTGTTATAAAGAAATAACGGACCGTAGAATGCTGTGATTGACCATTCAGAATCGACTATTCAACAAAGCTGTGTAATAATGCCAGTTATTGTCTTGTTTATTCAATTTAGTCTAATGTCAGTATAGTTAAAAGGAGTTAAAGGCGGTATCTTAAAATTAGGTGTGCAAAAAAATATTGAATATCGCGATAGTATGTTTTGTGATGCTGTATCGATTCTCAAAAACACTGTAATCGATTTTTAATTAACATGCAATAATTAACATGCAATAATTAACTCGGTCAATATTTTATTTCAAAGGCAAAGAAGAAGTGCTATGATGTTGGATGTTAAAGGGACTGTGATAAATGCAAATGCAGGTCCCACTGTTCTGATTGCATAAAAAAGCTAACCTTTTTTACTCAGATTTTATGCATATGGGGGTGTGTTCTTTATACTATGAAAAAAAAATTGCAATATATCGCCTTGCTTACAGTATCCCAATATATTGAATCGTAACCCCTGTATCATGATACGTATCGTATCACTGGATTCTTGCGAATACACAGCCCTACTTAAAATGTCGTCTATCTAAAACCCAAAGATATTTAATTTACAATGAGATAAAACAGAGAAAATTAACAAGTAATTACAATTCAGAGGCTATAATTTGGGAGATTTTGGAATTCCTGCTTTAAAAAATAACAATTGTCAAAATAGTTACAGATTATTTTGACTAATCGATTAATCATCTAATTGTTTCAGCTCTAGTTATAGGTATGGTTAAATGTAAGTTTAAGCCAAGAATGCAATGTATCTGAATTAATAAACTAATGAAATAATGAAGAGTTAAAGTTTCACAGTTAACACTGTAAAACTCTTTTCCTTTAAATACTGAAGCAATATAACTACACTATATTGAAGAAATAACTTTCACAATTCTCTTTCTGTGCGCTTACACCCAATGCATGAATGTAAGTAATATATAAAAGTTCACGTATTCAGCCAGTTCGTTGGCCTTGTGGTAAATTCACAACTGTTTATAAAATCAATTCCATGTCTGGAGTCAAAGGAAGGCACTTAGCAGGAAATGTGTTTACAATAAGACCAGCTAGCCTGAGGGGTGCTCAGTGTTTAGAGCAAATCATTTTATATTGAGTGGTTCATTGCACCAATGTGTGAAAACATATTACTGTATGTACTCTTTCATTTCAGTGTATGGCAGAGAAGTTCAATCCAACACTTGTATCTCAGGATAGTAATTTATTTATACATCCAATCATCTACATTCATTTAAACTGCATAGAAACAAGAAGACTGCATTTAGACATCAAACACACACTGTTTGACATCATTTTGGAGTGTTAGGACACTTAAGGGAAACTACCTTTATGAAAACTGCTTTTAAAGTCTGAAGTAAAGTAGAAGTCATGATTGTTAAAAAGTGAAAAAATGACAACCTAATATTACGTAGATCAGAGAGAGCCTGTGATGAACTGCAGCTCATTTAATGGAGGGATGAAAAAAGAAATGCTTTCTGGTGATAATAATTACTTCTTCTGCCATCCTCTCCTGCATGTGGGAAGATGTCTGTCCCCTGTTTTAAAGCGTTTTTCCTGATAATAACAATAAGGTGAAATGCAGACGTGTCTTGGAGGCAGAGACGATGCCAATCCACAACGCTGCTGGAACGACTGTTTCACAGACGGGTTGTAATGACAGGATGAGCGGGAAAGCGCACCACTTAAATCCCTAGATGAATGGATCGAGGGAACGGCCATTTCCATAAAGTGATAGAATTTGCCCCCAGTGTGTTTTTCTGCCCACAAATCCTCTGCAATCCTACAGATAAGTTGAAACAAGAAAAAAGATTTGCACATTACACAGCTGACTGCCATGGGAAAAGTCACACAACAAGTGACAGGCGAGCATCAGGCTGCCTGTCAGCGACAGCTTTAACTCAGCAGGTTACCTGACAAAATTATAACTTCTTAGGGAATAGTGCATGGCATGTAATCAAATGCACAATTAACACTGCAGCATATGGCTCAGTTGGCAGACAAATACGAGATGTTTTAAGAATGTAAATTCGACAGAGTCATACAAGGAAGGTAAAAAAACATTCTCGTGCTCATTTATGCTTTTTTTTTTGCTACAAAGTCTAAAATAAAGGTAATCAAAATGTGTTCAACTTGCATGTTCAGACTTGTTATATATATACAGAATGTATTAATCCAGTTAATCTTATTATCAACTGAACCTCATTATTTGCAGGCTTGAAGAACCACACATGCAGTCTTGCCCGCTTTAGTCCATTGACTACAAATATATAAATATAACTGTGATTACCGCCAACCATTTTCCAAATCATCCTATGTTTTTAGACCAGTGGTTAGGGTTTGAAATTAAAATTCATGGTTATCACACTGTACATTTGCTGATCAACGGTATTGAAAAAAACTGACATAAGTGAGTGTGTGTATGAGTTAAAGGTACAGACAAAATCAGTCTGGCTGCGCTGACGCACACCTACAGTATGTTATTTTTTAATAATCATAGGACATGGTGGAACTAAGTATAACCAAACGCTGAATAAGACATTTGTAGGCGACCAAAAATGTTATAATTAACTTTCATTAACTGAAAACACACTATGAAAGGGTTAAAGTTTATGACGAAAACATGGACAACTCCCAGACCGGACAACGCCGTGGTGGCGACCTGCCAATCACAAGGTAGCCACGCCCTAAAGCATACCCTGCTTTATGGTCTATTTGACTCTAAATGGGACCATCATTTACTAAATGAACATCATGTTGTATTGAATAAGTTTTGAAACTAGCGATTGACACCATAAACTCATGTTTACAATGTTTAGTGAGGTAATAAATCAAGTGAGAAGTAGGGTAATTTTCTCATAGACTTCTATACAATCAGACTTCTTTATGCAACCAGAGGAGTCGCCTCCTGCTGGCTATTAGAAAGAATGCAGGTTTAAGGCACTTCAGGATTGGCTTCACTTCTCAGACCCGAGGTTTCCCACTGCTCACAGCTGATGTTATTTTTAATTTAGTAGTTGATCTAACATGCTATAGTGCTTCTAACATATAAGCTGTCATGCTTCAGTTATACAGTATAACATATTATAGTTACATGTTTTTTTAGCAGGTTTATAAGCAATAAGTAAAGTAGTAAGTTTATGTAACACTGTAAACTGTGAAACCGTGCTATTTTCTGAGATGGTTATCACACCGTGAAAATCACATATTGTTACAACCCTACACAGTGCTTTCCTTACATTGCTTTATAGTACACAAGTTCGCAAAAGCTCTCTGAATTGATTCCTCTTATTGACAAGCCGTAATACTCCAGAGAGAAGTTCTGAATTGATAAAAATGTTGATATATGCTCATCTGAGTCGCTGATGCGCTCACAGCGAGCTTTACAATACGTGTTGAACTGTTTACAGCTGGAGAAGAAGTACTTCTGTATGTTTTGGGGTTGAAATATTAACTACTGTAAATAAAAACATGTATTCAATTCTAATCTATGTATTTACAGTAGTTATACAGAGTTACTATTCTATTAAATACACTAGTAATGTAATAAAGGTCATGGCTCTTTGTAGTCAACATGGAAATAATAAATTATTGAGGAAAGTAAGCATGATTTTATGGGTTAGTGCATTAATAATGCAGCAATTTAGAACTTCTATTTTTGTGTTATACAACCATTAAACCAAACCCACAACCTTGACAACAAGAGCGAGAAGAAGAAGTGGCACGTTGGAGTGCAAAATACATCCATTCAGTCAATATTATTTGGCAAAGATAGAGTGGCATATTCCCTCAGTTGTGTTTTTCAACCAATCAATTAAAGCTGGCCCCACTGTGCTCCAAGGGGACAACAGCAACAGCGTTGGAAGACCTATTAGTCCGCACTATTTAACAATGGCTCCTAGACATCTGGTGAACAAATTGCCTTCCATTCAGACTGTTTTTCTGACTGGGGAATTTGCGGTTAAAAATGTGTGTTATACAGATAGCAAGAGAGCAAGAAAGAAAGAGATTTCCAATTCAGCTGTACAAAAACTTGATTTTCGTAGTTACTTCTGGTTCAATAACTCGCCATAATCAAACTCTATGTGACTCGTAGAGTCCCACCGTGTCTAATACTGACACAGAAAATTGGAGTTATGAAAAGCAGCAGTACATTTAGTGGGCAGGGGTGGAGGACCGCGGCCGTGTTCCAGCATTCACCCCCCGCCGGGCTTGGTGTGGTGTTATTTTGGAAGCGGCAGAGCAGAGCAGAGGAGGCCGAGTACTTAAATCCAGAAGCCAACGTTAGGCTCAGACCTGTTGGAAAACATCCCCTCGGGTGCAGAGGCAGAGGTCATCTCAGTGTAGCTGGAGTCCTCCGACACACTTGACTAGTCCCTCTATCTCGTTCTGTCCCTCTCTATCTCTCTATCTCACTCGCTATTGTGGTTTCAGCGTGGTCTACTCGCTTCTGACTCATCCTGTGTCCTCACAGCATGTTCTGTGCCACCGGACACACGGTACAACGCGGCAGGGATCAGATAGCTGTCCTACTGCATCATCACACGGCACAGGCACGGGGAACAGAGGAAGAGTCGGCCGCAGTAGGTATAAAAGAGCGCTGCTGGCACAAGAGCACACTTTATTTTCCCATTCAGTCACATTTTATGCAAATGAAACACTAAACTGCGTTCGGCACACTGTACATCTCCATCCAAGCATCACAATAAGGGTTGGATGAAAATTCAAAAGGGAAAAATTAATTCATGACATACTGTACAGTTACATTCATATTCATAAGTCACCATTCAGTACGTTTTAATATGCTACACACAAATGAATGTGTCCTCTTTAAACGCCTTGAATAATAAAGATTCCAGAATAATGTTGATGGAAATCATTCATTGGTATTCAAACTCCTCCTATTGAGCATTTATGAACAGTTTATTAGCAATTAATAAATGGTTTACAACACTGTAATGTAGTTGTATGCAGATATAAGGACATTTTCAAGTCTTAAATGTGTTCATCAACAACTATAAATCCTGATGCGAAGTATCACAGATCATGAATGATTGACAATATATAATATGAGTTGTTATCATATAAAATGTTAATGTGAATTATTTTGAATTTATTTTAACACATTTGTTTATTAAGTATTTATTCACAAATAATTCTTCTTCTTCCCCTGATGAAGGTCACGGGATACAACAACAAAAAAAAGCTTAGGAAAGAATCTAATAAGTGGACCTTGAATTATATTTTTTTTTTCAGAGGTCAACAATGAATCTTCAAGCTCATTTCTCGTTGAACACATTTATATTAGGGCTGTCAATCGATTAAAATACTAAATCACGATCAATCGCATGACTGTCCACAGTTAATCACGATTAATTAATTAATCAATCACACATTTTTAATCAGTTCAAAATGTACCTTAAAGGAGATTTGTCAAGTATTTAATGATTCTTATCATCATGGGAGTGGACAAATATGCTTGTTTTATGCAAATGTGTGTATATCATTATTATTGGAAATCAATTAACAACACAAAACAATGACAAATATCGTCCAGAAACCCTCACAGGTACTGCATTCAGCATAAAAAGAATATGCTCAAATCATAACATGGCAAACTGCAGCCCAACAGGCAACAACAGCTGTCATTGTGTCAGTGCGCTGACTTGACTATGACTTGCCCCAAACTGCATGTGATTATCATAAAGTGGGCATGTCTGTAAAGGGGAGACTCGTGGGTACCCATAGAACCCATTTTAATTCACATATCTTGAGTTCAGAAGTCAAGGGACCCCTTTGAAAATGGTCATGCGTTCAGCGTAAGTTTGGAGCGTTATTTAACCTCCTTCCCGACAAGCTATTATGACATGGTTGGTACCAATGGATTCCTTCGGTTTTATATTTCATATGATGCCAGTATCTTCTTCGGCTTTAAAACTGAGCCCGCTATAACCTAAAAATCACAAGTAATTAATAATGCTTTATTATCGCGTTAACTTTGACAGCCCTAATTTATAGATATTATAATAGATGTTTCATAACACACTGATTTGTTCATGTGTGTAATAATCTATCATTACATATTATTTCTGCTAAGTTGTACTGTTTTATACCGTGTGTCCTTAAATTTGCTTACAACTACATTACAGTGTGTTATAAACACTTATTAACTATCTATTTACTACTTAAATGCTAAATAAGGGGATCCAAGTAAAGTGTCACTCATACATGTTCTGGTTGTAAACATTACTGTAGTTATAAGTTAGAATAGTAGAAGCAGTTATTAACCTGATACATACATCAGGTTACAATTATGATTTCTGGAGGTATGAGTCTCTAATTTGAAACTTTGTACGAGTGAGGATATTTTCCCCAAATACTGGCAGAGCTGACAAAGTATAATAACATGCAAAACCTAAAACCCAGTCAGAATTCAGACACCAAATGATGGTGTCATGGTTGCATTAATATTCCACCTGCACAGAATTTATGATCTTGTGGCATTTTAAACACCTCGATAGGTTTGTTGAATTTTCTCGGTTATTTTCCTATTTTCCCCCTCAGCAGCAGTACTGTTTTCATGTCTGATGTTGAGTCAGTCACAAAACGCTTAAATGCATATTCAAAACCGTGAAAAGTATTTTGACATACACTGAATGCGTTCGCCAGGCATAAGCTGTAATAAGATCAAAGTAATGCTAAGTGGATCTTCAAGCTTTATTTCCACATTTCATCCAACAATGTGTCTGCTGAAGCAGAAAATTATTCTGCTACTTTAAAGCAATATAAGTCACTCTAGAATAAACACCCGGGTCCTCATACTCATACAATTAAGCTCCAACGACTGACTGAGCAGATAAGAACTACCAAGAAATGAAGCCCAAGTAAAATGACTAATGACGGCACTAAACCAGCAGACCGACAATCTCTGTGTGTGCCAGTTAACGTTGCTCCTCAACTATTTTTTCAGGAGCAAGTGAAGTGGGAGACATTTCTAACGCTGCTCTGTCATTTCCTCCTTCCACATAAAACTGAATTTTACCTCCACAAACAGCGCAATGCAGTACTGATTGCTCCCTGCAGCCTTCTTGTTGTTGTAACGTCAATTTCACCTTTATTGGATAGTGGACGGTGCAGAGCCAGACAGGAAATGAGGGTAGAAAGAGAGAGAGAGAGGGGCATGACACGAGCAAAGGTCTGAACCTGAAGAGCTATGTGGAAACAATAGACTGTATATAAAGATGGACGACATGATAAAAGTGAAGCCAAAACATCTTGATTGCCCCCTGGAGGCTGGCTGCAGTATAGCTCATAAATCCCGCCCCCTCAATGTTAGTGGATGGGACATCTAAAAAGTCAAAGCACACGTCAAATACATTTTTCCCAAAGATGGTTTCTGTCATTTTAGGTAGTTCTTATCAGGCTGATGTATGTTCAAGTGTTCATTTTTCTGATAAGTTTGGTTTTAATTCGTTATTTGAGGCTATAAAAAAGGGGTGAGACGTCATGATTGACAGCTGCTTTGAGTGAAGTAGTCGCATCCGGAGGCTCGGGAATTGTACAAGAGAGGAGATGTAACTTTAACTTTCCATAACCGTCACGAATCTGAGTAATAGAACAATTTGATCAAAAATGTAATTATAGAAAGATTATGGTTAGTTGTTGTGTCTTTCTAGCCAAACAGCTACCGTGATGTTAACGTAGCAGCTAGGGGACTCACTCTAACAAGCTGCGGGCGTGCTCGGCTCGTGATTGGCTCGGGCGGGTGTGTGGGCAGGACCTCCATACCGTGGCTCCAGCCCTCCCGATCACTACTGCGCAGACTCTGGCTCCACATGATGACGTCAAAATCTCAAGATGGCAGGTCACGCATCCAGGGTATTTTGGCTTCACTTTTGTACAGTGAGAGGAAGTGGAGATGCGTCGTCCATCTATACATACAGTCTATGGTGGTAACCACCAGGACCTCTTTCTAAAATCATTCTCTATACGCCCGAATGACATGGGGCGAATGAAAATAAGCACTGGGTGTGATAATTGCTCACTGTATCTCATGTAATGTGTCACAGAGTGTCACTATCGATGCAATCTGTGGGATACCTCACAATGTCTAGACATTTTCATGAGTAGTTTGACAAGTTCAACATCCATGAGTCCAAGCACAACATGCAAACATGGGAATTAAAAGAGGAATGATGTTTTATTGTATTTGAATAAACCTGTAACAATTTGACTATCACCCTCTGATCAGGAGCATTACACCAAATGAATCACATCTGTGGGTCTCACTTTGTTGTTGGTGCTGCTGCTGTCTGGTTAAACACTGAAGTCTGTCAGATCGTTAGTGATCACTAATTCAAAGTTGAGTGGAAGACCGCAAGCTATGATTGGTCGGGGTCCAACATGTGATCAGCTATGTCTCTCTGAATGAATCTATGATCGAATAATCTGACAAAGGGATCATCTCAGAAGACAAAAACATTGTGTAGTCTGATCCGTGCATCGTATGTAGTACAATTTTTATCCATCTGATATAACATTTCTTTATTTTGAGTTAAAAAAAAGACACTAAGACCTTTTTTCATATATTTTTGTACATCGATTTTTAATCCTGCCCTTTCTCACCCTTGATGGCAGCGTACAGCAAAAAGATTACCACAGATACCAAAACCTCTAATCTATCTTCCTCCTTGGCATGTTCCAACCTACCTCTTGAATCCCTGCCGAGACTGAAACCAAAACTACGCCAATGCAGCTCCATGAGGCTCAAAATGACAATGATCCGGTGGAACCAAACTTTTTCCTGACCTACATTCTGCACCGACATTAAAGTGACTGCTGTGTGTGTCTCTCAGAAGAGTGACAGCTTCATGATGTCACCCCTTTTATTCAGTGAGCTGCACAGTGCACTTCAGCAGTTACTATACTGAGCCAGAAATAGGCCAATTTCAACTTTAAAAATGAGCTGTGAAAAGCAGTAAGAGTGAATGGGAGTGGGGTGGTCCTCTGCATTAATGTACTGTAGAGCGGGGGAGGACGATGGGTCCTGAATCCTGAATTCAATCGGTTTTGGGTCATCGATAAGCAACTTGATTTGAGATCAAAATTAACTTTATCGTTCTCTGTTGGGAGCAGAAAGTTTGTTTTGTTGTTCTTGGAGAATCGCTTGTATTGCTGTGTTCATGGCCAGATTGTGGCAAAGCAGAGCTTTCTAGGAAAACAAGCCACCCTTGCCAGTCATAGTACCACTTAAATAATGAGTCCCCATGCTGCTGCTGCTGCTGCTGCTGCTGGACTCTCTGTTCTGCATCATAATAAGTGTTGGGTCAAAAAGAATAACTTGGAACTACTGTACCGCACCTCATTAGCCCCCCTTTAGGACAGCAGAGTGTGCCAGAGACTCTAAAGGGCAACAATTTGGGATGTGGGCCAGTATTCACGAGGCTCCAAGACAACGCTGTTCTCCACCACCTAAAAGTCCACCAATACCTTTCAAACGACTGCAAGTTTCGTGCCAAATGCATTATTTACACTGGAGCAAGGCAGGGTTCCCGTTCCATTTGCTTCAGCAGAAGTAGCTTCGCATGCATTCATAAATAATAAACGCGGCAGCACAACGCGTGGGAACGAGGGAAGAGCAAAGCATAAAGAGGAGCCCAGTCACACAGCGTGAAAGAGAACAAGGCTGCTTAATCTGGGCATGGCGAAAACGCTGTCCATGCATGTGAGTCACCCATGAAGAACTAATACCCAGATGACTAAACACAGACAGAAAAAACAACGAGGGCCAAGCAGGCCGCGAAAGAAAAACAAAATTTGCATCTCCGGCGGCATTCGGGCGCACCGCCACTGTGCTAAACCGATCTAATCACCGTCTTGCAGGAAGGAGAAAGCAGAGAAGGGGTGGCTGCGGCTTGAGATGGATATTTCATGTACTATAACGTACAATAAGAAGCTTTCACTGACACTTATGACAACTAGGCTGAAACACACTGAGACACGGTCTAGTGCATGTTTCATGCAACTGCCACTTATCTGATTCTTCTCCTAAGCTGCTGGCGAGAGCTCCACGCAGACTGTCGTGACTGGTGCCATAAAGACGAACAAACCTTTTCAATGGGATTAGACGTCAACCCCCCGACCCCTCGCCAATCTAGAGAGGATTTGCAGAATGTTTGGATTCATTTTTCATAAGAGAGTAGTTAATAAAAGTTGTTACAGCCGATAGCCCTGAGAGAGCAGCGGCTGTAATTGGATGTCTAACTGAGTCCTCTGACATATTTGGACAAGCTAATTCTCAGAGCAATTTAGAACTTTAGTTTTCCTCCATAGAAAGCTCCAACGCTGCGTTCTCATAACACAGTCATACACAAAACGTTAGTTATGTGCTGCTTTACATATTTCGTTTTTTAGGTGCCATTTTTTATATATATTTTAGAAACAGTACTCATGCAGATGTACAAAGGCTGGTGATGATTACTTAACAAAATATAGTGAAGAGATCACAAAACAGGATACATCTTTGAACAAATATATTATTCAGTTTTACAGCATACTGTATGTGCATAGTGTGTTTGCTTCAAATCTTGTTAAAGATACATTTTTCAAAATCCCTTGTTGGTTTGGAGAGTAAAATATTTAGCTCAACCCATCTTCCACCAGTTGGGAGTGAGTGAGTTTTTTGTGCCCACTTACTGTATATAAGATCTTACTGACTTTAAAATCTTCTACATTTTTTATAACATGAACAAATGAAGTTGCGTCAACTCGGTCAAATGGGTTAGATTTCCAACCAGTGTCTTACTCAGTTCTAACGCCCCAAAACAACAGTTTTTATTATTATTTCATAAAAGCTTACATTTTTAAAGGCTTATCATGGATGAATGAGAGTGCTGTATGTGTAATTTGTTGAGTTTATATCTGGTGTATACTGTACTATGTTTTGAGATATGTGGATTCTGTACTACTGTTTGTGATGGCTTGCTTTTCTTTTGTTTTCTCTTGCTTCCATTTGTAATGTAAGTAAACTCCATGTGGGCTGGGCACATGTGATTGTGACACTTAAAGGTGCTCTATACGACATCCAGAGCATTAATAAAGCAGCAAACAACTATTTGCTATGTAAAGATATAGAGGAGTAATGTCTACCTGAGCAGAGACAGACTGTATATACTGTATATAAGAACGTAGTCACCGTGACGTCACCCATTGGTTTGTGGACTGCTGTTTTGAAGCCTCGAATTCGGCTTTTTGGCCATCGCCATCTTGTTGTTTTGCGACCAGAAGTGACGCAAGAGGGTGGAGCTAAGTACAACTGAACACTAAATAAGACATTTTTAGGCAAGCAAAAAGGATATAATTAACTTTCAGGAACTGAAAACACACTGTGAAAGGGTTAAAGTAATAAGATGAA
The DNA here is from genome assembly GCF_043250625.1 of Sebastes fasciatus. Lineage (NCBI taxonomy): Eukaryota > Metazoa > Chordata > Actinopteri > Perciformes > Sebastidae > Sebastes > Sebastes fasciatus. The sequence goes on from NC_133795.1 coordinate 27,484,479, forward strand.
AACACGGAAGACTCGTGGTAGCGACCTGTCAATCACACGGTAGCAACGCCCTGAAGCATACCTTGATTTATGGTCTATTTCACTCTAAATGGGACCATAATTTACTAAATGAACATCATGCTGTATTGAAAAGACTCGAAACTAGTGATTGAGATCATACATTCATGTTTACAATGTTTACTGAGGTAATAAATCAAGTGAGAAGTAGGGTCATTTTCTCATAACTTCTTTTGGCAACCAGAGGAGTCGCCCCCTGCTGGCTATTATAAAGAATGCAAGTTTAAGGCAGTTCAGCATTGGCTTCACTTGTCAGACCCGGAGGTTGCCCCAAGTTGTCATCCAATCTTCTCCGTGCTTTGTTTACGTAGCCGGTCCGGCTGCGCATTTGTGATGCATGTGAATTCAGTGTGTGCAGGCTGTTCTCTTACACCGTTCGTAGCTATTTCACGAAAAGTAATGCACTGTAATTCGTATACAGTACATCCCATGAAATCAATTCGGATGTAATCCACATATTTGTGAACCAGGAGGTATAAAGAGCAACAAACACTGCATAGGTAGGCGATCGAGATGGATGGGTGGATAAAAAACATCGGACTTTCTCCCAGGAGACTGGTGTTCATACCCCATGTGAAACCAGAAGTTAACGTTGATTTTATTTGTCATGTACCTTCCCTACTTAAGTTACACCACTTCTGCAGATATTTTAACCCAAACCACGATCTCAACCTAACCTAGCCGCCGGCTCAGACGTCACCATGTTGAGAGCCGTGGGGAGGAAAAACATCACACCGGCACACACGGGTAATTCGCAAGACGTCAAGGCCCCGCCCCTTTTGGGGGGATAGAAAACTGAAGATCCTGTAGAAATCAATGCAATTTCACAAGTGTTTGGATTGTGATTTTGACAAGTTCGTATGCATTTATCTCTCGAGAATGATTTAGACTAACAATATATGACCTGGTTTACCCCATGCTCAAGTCTTTCTGGATAGAAATCAACATCGCTCAAGTGTTTTCCTTACAAAACAATAAGCGGTATTAACTGACTCTGTGTGAGGTTGTCCTCCACGGCAGAAAGATCTGCAGTGTGGACTGCAGTGTCTTGGCAGGGCCCCATGTATTCTGGGAGAAGGAATGAAGAGGCAGAGGAGCGGAGCTAAAAGAATCCCTTTTCAACCCAGAGCCAGTTTAATTTTTGACAGGCCTGCTTAATTCCCTTTTAGAGTCCCTTCAAAAGATTTTGTTCTGCGCTGCTCCTTTGTGCCTTTCCAGTGGGGAGTCTTGTGTTTGTGTTTTCCGGGCACACTTCAGCCTATTTATGCAAGCTAATTTAAAGTATAAATGAGGCCGCATTTTTGGTGAGTGCACAGACAATTGCAAAAGGGAATAGAGTTTACTGTTTATTCGTTTCACCTATAGTCAGTTGAGCGAAGATGCCGTGTCTCCTGTGACTCCTTGAGAGTTTGCTGCTGCATATAATTACAGAAGTCAATGAAATCCATAAGTTGCATTATATAAAGTGGAATTTGCTGTAACTGTATTACAGTAAGCAATCATGTGCTTGTATGCAACAAAAAACAGTATTCCTCTTAACAAAATACAGCGAACAAATCCCAGCATCAAGCTGCTAATAACACGCATCAAACACATACAGTACAATAAGAAAAACCTGAGTCACAATGAGTCAATCAAAGAGTGAGTTTACCATTAAAGCTGACCTTTAATGATAATCCTTTTTTTTATATTAAAAAAAGCCACTATCAACTTTCCCTGATCTTAACCAAGAGTTGCATAAAAACATTATTCACGTTTTAGTTGCCACAAACGTACATCGCACCAAAAAATAATGAAATAGTGACCGAATAATACTGACTTTAACATTTTGCAGATACATTCAGCATAGACATTGGTATGTTAATAAAAACATTAACATAGCATTATAGAAACACGTAAAGCTGTGTAGCATAACGTTTCTTCCAGCATGTATTTGGTATTGAAAATGTGTTAACCTAGTGCAGTAAGCTGCTTCTACCCGCCAAGTGTGAAGTTGGTTGGATGAACAGTTCGAGATACGTGAAGGACAATCATACACACAAACAGAAACTCCTTCCTTTATAGTTTGATGATGATGCTACAGTGCCACCTATTGGCCAAATGGCACCAAATTTGTCATGGTCATGGACCCACAAAATCTGTGACAAAAAAATTGTTTCTGAGACTCATGGTTAAAAAGTTACAGGCCACAACGAAAAGTTCATTGTTATAGCGCCACCATCAGGCCAAAATGTATCACATTCGGACTCAATTCAATTCAATTCAATTCAAACAACTTTATTAATCCCTCTAGGGGCAATTGGTTTGGAGCAAAAAACATAAATAAAACACAGTGACACACAACAACAACAATATATGTAAGCTAAAAATATAAAACAGGACCTAAAACGATTGCTGATGTAAATTAGGCTAACTAATAAATAAACAGACTGAATAAGAACAACAGAAGGATCAGAAGGATAAAAGGATCTGTGATGGTAAAAGGATAAAAGTCCGTAAGAAATACAAAATCTAAGGAGCATTCAATAATCTGATTGCAGAGGGGTTCAATTATTTAGAATAGCGGTTCGTTTTACAAACTGGTAAACCATGACGACGTCCTGACGGCAACAGAGAAAATTCACTTGAAAGCACATGACCTGAAGATGCTAAAACACATTCAGCCTTACGGAGGATCTGCTGGTTACCAAAGGAATTCAAATCTCTCTGTTTCACAACAATAATCTTTGAACAGATTTTAACAATACTGTTGAGACTGTTTCTGTCTTTAACTGAGAGGCTGTGAAACCAACAGATAAAAGAAAAACAAAGGAGTCTCTCAATGAAAGACTGATAAATATGATTACGGGACTGACTGAGAAGGAATTCAGTTTCCCCATGGCGACTCCATGGGGTCGCCAGCAATACACCCAGCAAGTGAAGTTGATCGCAAGAACGGTTCTCAAGATATGCGAAGGACATACAGACAGACATGAACCAAATATCCATGAGACTGTTCTGAGATGTCGCAAATTAAAAAAACATAAGTAGTTTTGAAATGAAAATGTCAATAATTCTATGATATAAATATAGATGCTGTAACAACCTGATAAAACTACCCATTTGTCAAAGTATCATAACAATGGTGATTAACTGCAAGAAAACAAGAATACCTCTAAGTAGCATCTCATTTCAGAGCAAAAGCAGAAACTGAGTGATGAGTTTGTGTCCTTCTTCCTTCACTGGTAACCTGCGGCTCACACGCCACTCTTTAGTGATAATGGCTTCCTCCCTGAGCATGTCAGTGTGCTATCACGCCAAAAGTGCGGACGAGCAGGAAGAGCCTCGGGGTCATCCATATGGTGCAGGATGTGCAGTGCGAGGTATGTTAGTGGGACGTGGAGGGAAATGTGTGACTTTTTTATTCTATGTTTGGATCTTTTAACATTTTCATAAGCCTACTTGTGCATTTCATTTCCACATTTTGCACTTTTCATCTACCTGAAAATAAATAAAAGATGTTTCACTGTACCACTCAATAACAAGCAATAATAATGTGCAGTCACTCCTATGGTAGATACAGTATATCATAAAATCTATTAAATTTGGTGCAACATTTAAATAAAAGACATGACAACCAGTGTTCGGATAAGAACTGCATCGATAATGTCTCCTGCTTTCTTTCCATCTCACTTTGCCTCGCCCTTCTCATTCAGCCGCATCACCACTTGAATCCCCGTCAGTTTCCTCTCCAAAGTATCTAAATACCGCGCATATACTCTGCTCTCCGGTGTGAGAGAAACTGTTCTCAGCTTATCTTACAAACCCACTCGGGGGGATTGATTAATTCATCACTGCGAGCTGTTTTTAATTACAGTGTCAAATGATCTGTTAATGGACAAAGTGAAATCTATTACATCATGCTATATATAAGTGAGCTTTCTGCATCGAAGCCAACAATCCCTTGTCTCCAGTGGCCGAGGTCATACAGGATTACTGATATATGAAACTGTATTCGGAGGCATAAGCAACTCCTAATTAGCTCCTGCCTGCTCACTTATCGCCATCTAAGTCTAATCCTACAGCTCGGACAGGCTTTGACACCACTTTACAAAAAGACATTAACTTTAACGTCTCAAGTGCCAATCAGACATAAAATCATAATAAGTGATGAAAATGACTGATGTTAAATACAGTGCTGTTCAATTCCAGTAGCGAGGGGAGGTGCTGAAAGTATGAAAATTATGCAACTTTGACACCGTGGTGGAATAATTGGTGGTGCACTGTATAGTTGCCAGCCTGCGAGGCGAGCTCAAGGCCTCAAGGTTGAAAACTGCTTTCATTGCGTTTGGCCTGAAACGATAGCACAGCACATATTATAATGGCATTCTACCTAACGTCAGGTGAATGTTGATATGTGCTGTGTTATCACTTTCACTGAGACTCTTTGAAGGCTTTTCCTCGGCTTTGTACTTTATTCTGTAAATGAAAATTTAATCTCCAGATCAAGGACGGAGAGCCTCAATTATCTGCCTCTCCTCAACATATGTCTAGACAATCTATTCCTCCTTTGGTTTTTGTTTATCTCTTACTTTTTTTTTCCTCCTTTCTGAATGATAAATCCGGCGAGGTGGGGGTAGAAATGACACATTCAATAAGAGAGATTTATGGATGCTGTCTGACCCAGAAATGTGAGGAATCCTACAGTAGCTTTGCCTTGAATACTCCCCTCACAGGACTGACAAGTTTCTGTTTCATAAAATATGTCTTTGTGATCACCCGGGATGTCAAGCAGCCTTAAGAATATTCAGGAAACCTGCCCGAGATGTTGACATGAATTATGCTCTTAAACTATCACGGGCACATGCATGGGTAATCCAGACACCGGTTTGTGGTCCCCAAACGCCTCTGAAATATTGTTTTATCGCTGTGTTGAGCCTTGTAGGTCCCATTAGCACCGAGGGAGAGCTGAGAAAATGCTTCTTCTAAACCGTGCCAGACACTAAGTTCCACTGTAAACATTTACGCCGCATTGATGTACAGTAATGACTGCACCAATCCCCTGAGCCGGTGCTGCAACATTTATGAAAACACATCAACAAAGGGTCAACACAGGAGTTAGTGACATGGAAACATGTCATCTACGGAGCACGGAGAGTGTTTTGTCAAACAACGTGCTCTTGTCAAGAGAAACGCTGCCGCTGAGCTGTCACTCAAAAGCAACTTTCAAACGCCCCTCCTTTGACCTGAGAGCTGAATTGGCTCAGCTGGTTCTCTGGTGATGATCTAATAACCGCCGCTCATTAAAATATCACCTTACACCGCCACTGTGAACACCACCGTCCATTGTGCTGAAGCCAATTCCCACTCTTTTCCTGTTTCATATCCCCTCTATCCCTTTTAACCACACTTAACACTCTTTTCTACTTAGTGTTGCACATATTCAGCGAGCCCCCCCGGGGACGAGCCACACATATATGTCAGGGGAGAGAGGGGGCTATTAAACCAAAAAAATCAGGAGTCCAATTTGCCTCCAATCTGTGCACTACTCTCACTAATTCCTCTCACCGCTACTCTCGAAGCGCTTTTGGTATTAACGCCTGCTCGGCCGGTGGTGGCAGCCGCAGCAGAGAAGCACCACTTCATACGTGTGCTCTTCTTAATGTAAGCCACCGGATTAAACACAGCTCTGGGACACAGATTGGGTCATGCATTAGGAAAAGGCCTGATTGGCCCAACAGATGGGTTTCAGTGAAGAAGAAAAGTATAATCAATCCACAGTTTGCACACAGATTTTATAGCAGAGAGCAGAAAAGAGAGAGCAGAAGGGTTGGGCGATATTAAATAAATGTTCACAACCTCTAATTGATTTATTTGCTGTTGTGTCGGCTTTTTATTGACCGCAGCAAATACAGTTAGCCCTGTTCAAATTCAGTCTGCAGTGAAAAACAATAGCTACTATAACGTTACTATAAATACATACATATAGTAGGCTGTGTGAGTTCAAAATGGCATCTGGGCCGGCATGTCTCTGGTGGCCCGAAGCCAATAGCATGCAGCGCACATGTAGCAACAGCTGTGATCATTAAGTTACCAGTAACAGGGAGCCCTCAGGTCAGTGCACACTTGTCTACATGCTCGGGGGAAAAAAAGTTATTACCAGTCCAATGCACAATTTATTTCTAACACTGTTTACAAAATATGACATATTGACCATTTGGTAAACTCCTCTCACAAACAGTGATTATCCAATCATGGCTTAGCAACAGTAACTAGGCAAGGCAGCACAGGCTCAGTTTGCATTGGGTTTATTGTAATGATGAATATCAACCTTGCTGTGTCTTATTATTGAAAGAATAAGAAACCAACAACATAAGACGATAGATTTGTGGTCTTTTTAATTACTTATAGCCTAATAACATTGCACGCTCTCTGTCCACACACCGTTAAATATGCACTTCTGTTACCAAACCACGTACCCATCCTCTGTGTGTTCATATCAGACTAGAGTTGTAACCACTTAAAAGATGGGTGAGCAGTTTAGTAGTATACTTTCTATCTTTCGACATTTGTGTTTTTAAACAGAAAACACAGGTTTTATACTGCGATATTTACTAGAAACGACATACAATACAGCCAACAGTAGCCTCTTTAAACTTTAAGGCAATCTCCTGGTGATCTCCCAGCCTGTTGCTGTTTGTAGTGAAATGAGGAGGTATCGCATAGACAAGGCAGACTGTTGCGTTGCCTCAAGTCGCCTTTGTCTTTGCCGACAAGTTGCATTTGAACACACCGCAAAAAGCCTACAGCTAACAGCCAGTTTGCATGTATGTTCTGCGCCTGCGTGAAAGGAAATAACTCCTCACACCAGCAGGCGGCGGGAGTCTGTCGTTGTCATTCATAAAGGGAAACAGGAAAACCAAAGACTGTGGATATACAAGCCGTAATATATGAAACAAAGCGGCGTTTGCTGACCATTTTCATTTTCACTCACCACTTAGCTTCATTCCAGATGTCCATGTCGTTGTGAAAATATTCGTGTATTGGAATGATCAGATGAGATGAAGATGAAAAATGAGAAGAACTTTCTTGAGTTTACTCGTGGGCTTGCTTTCCTGCCGTCCGTTTCTCTTCTCGTGCACTAATTCCTTTAAGCTCAACGGCCAATCAGAGTGATTTCTGTCATTCAACATGCTGAATTGGCCGAAAAAACCTCCAACACGGGCCGACTAGAGCTGACGATGCGGGACACAAGAGCTAATTGACAGCCCCAAACTGTCCGACGGCCGACAGTCGGCTTGGTGTGTCAAGGTCTTTAAACAAGTCAACTGAAAACTTTAAAAAGTCAGCCGAAGACAACTTTTTTTATCCATTTCATTGAGCTAACTTACAATGTGTCATTCCAGCTAAATCAATGGCTGTTGGCTAGAAATGAGAAGCCTGCTGTGTTTAACGATCTGAAATCAAGGACCCATTGTTTAAAATATGAATAATTAATAATCTTGAGTGGTAAATGTGCCATCGTTATCGTTGTAAAGTTGTATGTGAGAACTGAAAGCTTGGCAGGTGTAACGACTAAGTGGAGTGGAGCTCAGCTCAGCTACATCTTATCTTTTATGCAGTGATATGCTGTAAACACATTGATAACTCGTTAGATACTGTATGCTGTGACTGAACTGTCAACAGTTAACATGATCAATAATTTGATAAATGACACTCCCATGAATCTTAAATTAGTTACTCTGAGAGGAAACAAATCGTGTAGCAGGAACAACAGAAGTGGAGTGTAAAGTTGTGTGACGTGCCGACGGTTTCATAGCGGAGGGGTGACAGCTGATCTGAGCCGATGGGAAGTCAATGGAGGCTTATTTCTACATGTGCTTTTTAAATCGCCTCGATGATTGACGTCTCTCTGGGAGTGTGATTTGAGGGGGAGATGAAGATGGCAAACATCACAGTCCCTGTCAGTGTGTTTTAATGAGATGCTTCGAGGAATGAAAACAGATCCTTCTATTAATACTGGAGGACCTGCACAGCGTCCCGTATGACAATCCTCAAATTTATAAATTTTTCAAGAAGACACAGCATCGCATAACAACACTGAGTGAAAGCCAAAAAATGTTTACCTCATTAACAATGTTCAAAACAAGTTGTGTATTTGCGCTGTCATTAATGAAAGAGAAACCTGAGCCCTGGCTTTGTTTTTTGGTTTCTCTTTGATCACCCTTCCGTTGTGTGACTAAAATATCCGTCGCTGTTTTATCCAGGATTTATTTGGACCTGTGACTGTGCATGTTAATACTGTATTAGAGCCTGTATGCTAAGTGGATTGTATAAGCTTGCTAAGCATAATCTCAGAGGTGTAAGCATATGCACCACAGCACGCTAAAAAACACACACACACACACTCTCACTGCTAACAGATGCTAAACCTGCAGTTGATCCAGGAGCTTATTTACCAATTAGACGGTGTACTTCTTTCTTTCTTTTTTTACTGGTTGCACATTAAAATCTGATTGGGCATTCCCTAACAGTGTGTGTCCATAGAAATAATATAAAGGAGGTGTGTTACTGGCTACTTCTTTGCCCTCTTGTGTGCAGAGTAATCTGGAGAGCAGTCTGACATGTTTCTGACTGCTGACTCAAAGGCTTTTTCCCCTCCTCCTCTCATTTCCTTGCTTCTCCTCTCCTCTTATCTCTTTTTTCCCCTCTCATTGTAGCCTCTGCCTCCTCTCTCTCTTCTCCTCCTCTACCTCCTTCCTCTCTGGCAGCTGTCTGTTCAGCTACCTGCGAGTACAGTATCACCTTCCAGACAGCGACATGTACGGTGCAGCTCACAGAAATAAGCCTCTTTTCTGGACTACTGTTTTTGCAGCGAGAGGTGCAGATAAGAAAGAGAGAGGTCCGCTGTGAGAATCCCCTTGTTTTTTTTTTCATTTCGAGAAAAGCAAAAGCACGGCAAAGCATTAGCATGGATCAAATGAATAATCTGCTGACAGGAATGTAAAATAGAAACACAAGACGTCCTCCCTCTAATGTAAATGTGCAAAACCAGCTCTCTTTGAAGAAGGAAATATTCCAGGGATACCTGAAATATATTCTAAATGCTTATTCTATATGTGCATGTTGTCTGTTATTATTTTTTTTGTTCTTTTAGCAATTTCACATTCAGTTCCTCTTGAATCTGATCAAAGCGCCTCTACGTCTGGTATTTCTCTTTTGTTGTCTCCTACATTTAATTCTCATGTACAACACCGTACAATCCCTTTCTCTCAGGTAAGGCAGCCAGGAAAATATTATGCATTTCCACTAGAATAATATCATCTGAATAATAAAGCCACAATTCACATAACCCACAACACATGTGTATGTAAAAGCAAACTGAATTGAGGCAGGTCACAATAACAGTAATCAGATATAGGAAGGGAAGCAGACAGACACAACAAGAAAACCAAACCATTTGTTTAACTTACTTTAACTACACTTAAACTTTAAAGTTTGATATACTTTTTTCAATATTTTTTAATTAATTTTAACATAACGCAAATACCCACTCTTAATAATAATGATAATTAAATTAAATAAATGAAAAAATATTATATAGTATATACAGTATATACATATAAACACAGTGTATATTCATATACTGTATACACACACACACACACACATACACATGTATATATACATACGTACATATATTTACATACATATATACACACGTATACGTATTTATACATACATGTATTTATATATATACATATATATTTTAATCGTCACATACATACAGTACACGAAATTCGACTTACAGTTCACAAATATTATTTTTTTATATTTGAACTTCAATATCCAGAAGTCCAGTCGGCTACATTATTTACCAGTATGACCATCAAAGGGTTAGATTCACAAAAGGAAGCCAAAAAATTAAAAAGGGAAAAAGATCATCTTACTGCTCGTGATTCTTGCCCCATCTAACTTCCTTTAGGTGATGTTATGTTCAATACATAGAAGAACAAACGAGAAACTATTTCTTGGCCGGTTGCAGTGACTTCCGGAGTCTGCTGGTTGCCTGGCAACCTCACGGCCACAACAAGACTCCAGGAAGTCACTGCTCTCACTGAAGAAATAGTCCGACATACAAAACAAGACATAACGTGTTTAGCTGTGCTAGTAGGCCGATTTTGTTCAGACAGACAGACAGACAGAGCCCCCTGTTTCCAGTCTATATTCTAAGCTAAGCTAACCGTCTCCTGGCTGTGGCTTCATATTTACCTCACAGTTACGAGATCTTCTCATCCAACTTTCATGAGCGTATTTCCATAGATGTTGAACTATTCCTTTAATTCAACAAGAGTCCATCTTTCCCTGGATAAAGCACTTGCTCATTGCTGTTTGGTTAAAAAAAAAAATGATTTTGGCTGATATATGTTTCCATAAAATCTTCCTCTGATCACGTTAAAAGGTTTTCAGACTCCAAGAGATTAACAGACTAGTAAACATAAATACCTCTGATGAGACTACCTTGTAAGACAAGCCAAGTCAGCCACAGATTCCTGGCACGCTTTACTGGTCATCTCTCAGCAGTGGAGCTAAGTAGCGATCCGTTATTGACATCCTCCTGCAACCTGAGAGGCATGTCACGTTGAGTCACGCTCAACTCCGTTATGCTGCATTATAAAGGACGACTGAAATGTGTCACCTAACAGACAAACACGATAAACAAACGGGACAGCAGCTCTGACCGCGCTCAGGCTCAGAGCCGGGAGGAGAAACTGAGATTACAAGAACTAAAATAGTCTGCGTGCTTCATTGACTGATATGTTTCATTAAATTATTCCCTGTATGGACATCATTTTTTGTTTGCTTGTTTTGTAATTCTCATGTTTGCACAGCTGTCTTAGCCAGGAGGGGGGAAAGTTTCGAGCGTGCATGTTTTCATATTTGATCATATTTAATATGACAGATATTTTTGTTCTAATATAAATGTCAGCATGTCTCTGTCTTCATAAAATCTATTCAGAAAACCTCCAGAGGCCTGTACTACCAGGCAGGATTTGGGGTTAGCGAGGTAACTTCAAATTTAACCCTTCAGGGTTTTCAGTCCTACGACGGTGGTTCACTTCTTACCGGGGTAGATCGTCATGGTAACTGATGCTGAACACCTAACCTGCTCCGGAGCAGGTTAGGTGTTCAAGATAACAGATCAACTTGTATAAAAGCACCGCCTAACAACCAATCAAAGCTTGATGCGCTGATCGTATGATAATATTACACAAATACGAAGAAGTTAAAATCATAATCCAGACTAAAAGCAACACAGTTCAAACTGACAAATGCAGGAAGGACAGCTGGCAAAATCACCAACGGTGTGAAACGGACTTGGGAGCACGTCAAAAGACGTCAGAATCGTGCGTTTACAGTCCTGCAGACTGTATGCATTGCCTTGAGTTACTTTGCTACTGGTATTTTTATGTATGCTGTAAGAGATATGAAAGTAAGCCTGCTTACCGCGTATGAATTATGTTCTTATATTTATTTTTGATTTGCTCCCAAGTCTGTTTCACACCCCCCGGAGTCAGGGACGCAGCTGAAAGAAGGCTAAAAGTGTCATACACGCCATAATTTCCCTAAAAGGGATTAATAAAGTATCTTCTATTCTATTCTCTAGCAGCATAATAATTTAACAGCATACACAAAGTAATAATAGCAAGATCTACTCGTGCTCTAGATGGGGCAGTTTACGCATTCATACATCGGCAATTTCTTTCATTTTGTCAGCTGTCCTTCCTGCATTTGGCAGCTTCAACTGTGTTAATTTTAGTCTGGATTGTGTGTTTAACTTCCTTTGTAAAATGTGCCACTCGGCTGACAGTAGACTTGTTTGTGATTGGTCATATGCTGCAAAGACCTCCCCTTTCATGTCAACGCGCTCATAGCCAGATTGAGAATCCCTTGGTTGATTAACCAGGTTGATAACCACCTTTGTAGGACCGCTTAGGGGGATTGCGGTTGTTAGGGTTAGTTAAGCCAGAAAACAAGAAGATACCCTGGGTATGTTGAGCTCGGTTCGTAGTACAGGCCTCTGGTAGGCTACATTTTCTAGATGAGATAACATCATAGCACTACAGGTGCAATGATGTTTAAAGGTGTTTACGTGGTACAGCAGGTAGAGTTGATAGATACAAACACGCACTTGATGTTAACTGTGATGAACTGTGCAAGTCAAGCAATTGATTGAGGCGACGCAGACACCCAGGATGGAAATCTGCAGCTTCCAACACGCAGGCATCTGGTGTGTGAAGATGACATCTTTCTCACACATCTACATCTGCCTCTTTCATTTTTATCACACAAACATACAAACACAACAGAACACACACAAATACAGGTTTATATCAACCAACATGCACACGCTGCACATACTAGGGCCGATTAACAGCTGCACGGGCGTAAACATCTGCACAGGACTGAGTGAACACTGGGACTGTTATCAGATCAAGTCGGCCATCTTTTGACCAGGGAAACGGCTTCCACATTCAAAATGGTGAATATTGATTTGTCTATTAGTGTCTGCATCTTTCTTTTCCCATCCGCGTCACACTCAGTGATGACTAACCCTCCTCCCCTTGTCAATGTGGCTGTAGCTTATGCTGCATCTAAGTGAGGTGGGATCAATCTGTCTAACAACATGGCAGCTCAAAGCAGCGGGTTGGAGGTGGTGATGTATTCAAGTCCTTGGTGGTGGAAGCTTCCTGCAGATTTTTGTTTTTGTGTCTTGCGATTGCATTTCAGGTGAAATTGTGATTTTATGCAATCTAAAAAAAGAGAGCCGATAAGAAGGGAAGCAGGAAGACAGACACAGAATAGAGTCTGTTTCTCTTTGGTCTTCTCTTTGAATTGTTTTAATTTGTCTTTTTGTATTAATGATAAGCCCTATCATATATATTGATTGGCTAATACTGTTCAATTTTATGTTATTTCACCACATAAATAACAATCAAAAGTACATTATACACGCCAGCTTTAATATTTCAGAATGCATAGCAGAATTACATTGATTGAGATCAAACACATGAGTAAAATCTAATTTGCAGAAACATTACGCCACGAGTAAAAAAACATTTTCAACATAATAATTGCCAAATATTAATACTAAATATACCTGCCAAATGTTGATTCTCAACATATTCCATTTGTTTTTCCTGCACTATCCACTCCTGGCAACTAAAGTATGATAAACTGAAAACACTTGGTTAAAGTTAGGGGAAGATCATGTTCCTGGTTTCAAAAAGTCCAAACTGACTTGAGGTAGGCTAGACACAACACATGGACTATTAAAGGGACTGTTTGTAACTTTCTAAGCGTATAAATGTAGCAGGTCGGCACACATGCGCGCTCGCATATGCGCGCTCGCGTGTGGCCGCTGTCTCGTCTACTCTGCCTGCTCGCCTTCACTCAGACAGCGCACGTTCTCGTGAACTCGCTCCAGACGTGAACGCGCGCTCACTCCACACTGAAGAAGAGTTAGTTTAGCTTTGAGAATATCTAGTGAATGTAGAGTGGACGTTTGTGCAGAAATAAATGCTGCAGCTCCTCCAGACCAACAGAGGTTTCCCGTGTCTTGTGAAGTAACGGGGCTCCGCAGAGAGAAACGTTACCGTCTCGTTACCGACCGGTTGCCGGTGTCTTCCTGCTCTCTCCGGCGTCTGTACTGAGGGAGACGAGTTTCTCGTTGGGGAACCCCGCTGCTGAAGCCTGCGCTGAGGCAGGAGAACCATACACAGTATCAGCAGTGATTCATGGAGAGACCTTTCGTCTGGTCAGCTAACATTACTGCCAAGCAGGTGAAATATAGAGTGATATTGTGGTTATAGCTGACGTGTGTCGCCTCACTGTTTTGAGCGATGCTCGTTCATGTCCATTTAGAGCGAGCACAAGCACGAGCCCGACGCTGACTTTCGTTGATTTCACGGCCACAGGTGTCGCTGTTAAGAAGCATCTCTGAAAGTTACAAATAGTCCCTTTAAATAATAAACTAATAAATACTGCGAGAGAAGGTGATACAGGCAGCAACTACAATTCCCTCCAAAAAGCTAATTAGTAACATATAAATGCATTTGTATTTATAGGAGACAGGGTTTATGAACTGCATCGCTATTCTGAATTAAACTGAACTATAATCCTCTCATATCCCAGTCTCTTTCAGTCTCTGAGATTCAAACGCAGATGTCAGACATAACACACACACACACACACAAACATTCAGAAACACCCCGTCATCACCCAAACATGCTCAGAAGTGACAAGACATGTGGGCGGTGTTTTGAGCACTGCTGGAGACGGTGCGAAGCCTCCTTACATGACTGGTTAATGAATTGGCAAAAGCCCCCTGCCAAACAGCAGAGAGTATCAACAATGCAGCCCTGGCATCTGTTTCTCAGCCAGGAGGGCACATCCCTCCGTCACGCTTTTCTGTTTTTTTTCCTCTCTTTTCTATTTATTCATCATCACTTTTTCACGATCTTGTTTTTCTCCTGGAAGAGCAGCATGTTTCTAATTACCTCAGGGCTATTTATTACAAATGACACCCTCCACATTGCACTGCGGAGGTATGCGGAGTGCAGCAGAAAATGGGGTTTGCCTTCACACAGTGTTCTTCTGTATTGATGAAAAGGGAGATAGAGGGAGGGGGAGGCTTTTATCTTTTGACAAAATGCTACGCCGGGGCATGAATATCTGCTTTTATTGTCAGACTCTCTTCTGTGTGAAGAATCTCTTAAAGGGAGTTGGTCGTGCTTGAGAGAGCACAGAGAGAAAGTTTGATCCGCGGCGGTGAATCACCTGGAGGAGATATTCACTACACAAGTGACGTGAGAAAGATTAATTGCGCCGCAAAAAAGGGATCAAACCCACAGGAAAGCATAACATCTCTACCACCACGGTGCAACTTTCTATTTCTGCTGGTGCCACAGTTTGAGGACACACCATTTACAGAGTCAACGTTAGAGTAATGCTTTGTGGTAATAGTTGTGGTAATCAGACATCCGGCTGCCTGCCTCGCTTCTGGCCAGAAATTAAATAAACATATTCAATCACAGCCCCCAATGATGTGCAATATTTACCTCCTGCTGGTTAAGGCATAGCGAGTACAGCTGTCGACAAGGCTAATGTTGCAATCACACGATCAATAGCGTGACGTGATTGCTCTGTCATGGCTGTTCTGAGAGCGTTTTAATGTCTGTCGGTCCTGTGTTTAGCAGAGCTGGATCGAAATGTATTTTCAAACAGTTGTTGGCTAGTCTCAATATGTTTGCAGCAGAGTTTTTACTGTATTAAAACTCACACAAAGATAGACATGTTTGGAAATGATTGAGAAATTCTGAAAAGAAAAGATAACTGAATGCATTTCCCTGAAAAGACATTCAGCAGTGATCACTTTTGCATGTTTCATAGGTAAAATGATGCAGGGGGAATTTTAAAAAGGAAAAACAGGACAAATGTTGCATTTCCACTGCATGGTGTGGCACGGCTCTAATCAGCTCGACTCGCTCATTTTGGGTTTTCCATTAGCAAATGTTGTGGATACGGCTGTCAAAGTTAACAAAATAATAACATGTTAATGCAAATTAGTTTTAACGCCATTGATTGCTTTAACGCAACTTGCGATTTTTAGGTTGTAGTGGGTTCATTTTAAAGCTGGAGTGAATTTACTGGCATCATATGAAACTAGAAAACCTAAGCCTAGAGTCCGTTGGTACCGAACATGTCATACTAGCTTGTTGTGAAGGAGGCAAAATAACGCTCCAAACTTAGCGTTAAATTTTGGTGAGCAAAAACTGGCATGGCCATTTTCAAAGGGGTCCCTTGACCTGAAAATGTTTTTTTTGGTCTAAAGGCATACCCACTAGTCTCCCTTTACAAACTTGCCCACTTTATGATAATCACATGCAGTTTGGAGCAAGTCATAGTCAAGTCAGCACACTGACAGCTGTTGTTGCAGACAAAAGGACCTGGTACCAAGTAAGTCGAGTCGAGCTGAGCCGAACCATGTAGTGGAAATGAGGTATAAGAGTCTACAGCCATGCTGGCGGCTCTGTGATACTGTATACTGCCATAGCGGTGCTTTGAGCTAAATGCTAACATCATCACACATATTCACATAGTCAAAATGACAATGTGTACATGCTGATGTTAAGGAGGTTTAATGTTTACCATGGTCATAATCATAATTTATGATTATGATTAATTAATGCTAATATTTGCTAATCAGCAATAAACACCAGTTGAGGCTGTTGAGAATTGTGTTAGTTTTGCAGGTATTTAGTCATTTAATCATAATTTGACTTTTTGGGGGCACTAGAGAAGAAGTCAGGATATCACCATATTCATTAGGATTTATTGTCTGGTAACCATCAATGTGGTGAAATTCAAGTTGATGTTGAGATATTCCACAAGATAAATGAAAACAACGACCTGCTGGTGGCGCTAATGTCAGTAGAATTCATTCTATGGGGACCATGAAAATCTGTAAAAATGTCATGGCAATACATCCAGTAGTTGTTGAGATATTTTAGTCTGGACCAAAGTGTTGGACCGATAGACCAACAGACTGACATTGGCATCCCTAGAGCCACCAGCATCGCTTAAAACTAAAAAACTACCATTTGTTTCAGTTTCACTTCTCATGGAATTACTGACAAATCTCCAACATCTGGTTCTCGCAGCAGGTTAGGAATTATCATTGTTAAACACTATTTGCCCAGATGCAGTTTAATCAAGCTTGGGCTTAACAACTGTCCCAGGCCTCTAATAATCTTTTTTAATATGCAGTCCTGTGCATTATTGTTTCTGCTACTATTTATTTAAAAACAACTTCTATCAGTGGAAGTACAATTCTACAGCAAAACAGCACAGTGTTAATTACTAATTATTTGCCAACTGGGGATGCACCAGATGGCGACTTGATGATGAGAATGAATAGGAAACCACAGAAAGGTCCAAGCAGTGCTATTTCCTGTTTTTCCTGTCTACAGCGCTGAACAATTTGTCTATCATCTCTGGGCTTCACTTTTCTTGTTTCCTGTCAAAATGTAAGTGACCTGACATTTAGACATTTGCAGCTACAAACAAGTTTGATATCAGAAAAGTTTAAATCATTTAACAATAATGATAAATATCAGATTTACTGTGTGGTGTTAGTCACTCGCAATGAAAGAGCACAATAGATTCACCAACACGTTATGAGCCTATTAGCCCATAATGCAGTGCAACCACAAGATAAGTGGTGATTTGACTAAAGAGTGTGACTGTCACTTTATCTGGAAATACACTCGTTCTCTTTTACCCTTATAATGCACACTTGCTTTTGCCTTCTTCTTTGCTGAAAAGGACTAGTTCAACTTTTGGAAAGCTGCAGCCCGGACCACATGTCATGTGATATGGAACAACGAATCACAGCCTGCAGATATCTTTTCTTTCTTCTGTAAATATCAGTCTATGGTAAATACATGGAGGAGAAGTTAATCATTTTAGTGCAGGACTACCCAGAGTTTTATGATCTGTCCCACGGACTATTTTTACTATTTACTTTTTTTACCCTTTACTTATTGACACAGACAAATCGAGCAGTAAAGCTACTGTGAGGGATTTACGGTGCTGGAAATGCATTTATCTTTGTTTTGACTGTGTTTAGTTTAGTCAATGAGGCTTCCTGCTAAATTACCGCAACTTCATCATCATCGTCATCGCTGCACGCACGTTTTGGTTGTTAAGCAACGGCAGGCGCGACAGAAGCACAACCTCCAAAGCAACTCGGAAAGAAAAAAGCGTCACGGCTGGCGTTTTCCACAACTTTTTAGACGCAGCATGTGTAAGTTGTACGTGTTTTCTTCAAAATACCGTTCTGTAACTGGATTTACTTCACAAAGTTTAATGTTAGCTTGGAGAGGCGGGTAATCGTTCTTTCACAGACAAAAATCTGGATAGAGATATTAGCCGGGTTCAAAGCTGCTAGATCCCTCGTTGAAGCGTGTCAGCCACCTCTGAGACGAACACCAGGGAACAGTAAACAGACTCAAGCTGAGACCAGAGGGCCACGTGTGATGCCTCTCAGTGAAGACGGGTGGGAGAAGCTGGAGGAGTGATAGTCAAGAGGGCGCAAAGGGAGGCTGATAGAGCAAGGAGGGAGTGAAGAAGCATGCGAGGTGAGGCAGAAAATGAAGAATTAAACAGAGACAGGAAGATGGAGTCGGGGAGGGAGGCAGAAATTTAGGGATGAAAGGATGCAGGATTTAGGAGAGGAGGAGGAAGTCTGGGTGACTTGATGTATTTTTGAAACTATAGAAGAGACAAGACGAGAGATTTGGAGTGGGAAAAGGAAGTAGAGAAAGTAGAGTAAAAGAGTAAAGCAGTGAAATAAGTGCAAGAGGAAAAAAAAAGAAATGAATGCATATGGAACAAAGATCTGTAGCAACAGCTAGAACGAACAGTAGGAGCTCAATTATCCACATTTCCCGCTGCTTCCTTCTCCGCCTGTGATTGGACAGCCATAATATATCACCTCTCACAGCAAACTAATTAGTGTTTGTTTGGGGCGATCATTTCAAACAAAGTTTAATTTTGCATCATTATTACACACAGAATTCCAAGCTGTTAGTGCATTGTAAACATTTGATTAAAATTAATTGAGCAGTGGGGAGCGCTGTCAGAACACGCGGCGGCACAAGAAATCTGATGTTTTTGGAAGGATTGAACTCAAACTTCCCCGATTCCTCGGAGAAACGATGTCATAACGGGCTAATAATAACAATAATTTAGCACACTTTCTCAGCTGCCTGCGCCTGGCTCTCTGCTTGATTTTTCTTCAGTGTTTGCAAAGCCTGAGCAAACAAGACGCTGGGCACACATACACACAAACACACATAGGAGTTATATTGAAAAAGGCAGTGGAGAGATCTAATGCATCTAAGGCTGACGGGGGC
Source organism: Sebastes fasciatus (assembly GCF_043250625.1). Taxonomy (NCBI): domain Eukaryota; kingdom Metazoa; phylum Chordata; class Actinopteri; order Perciformes; family Sebastidae; genus Sebastes; species Sebastes fasciatus. Next base: position 27,503,495 of record NC_133795.1, read on the forward strand.
CAGATCAATAAAGCTTTTGGATATTTTAAGAAAATGACTGAGGAGGCACGCAGACAGCCTAGAGCTGTGCCGCGGCTTCAGCGCTGTGTGTATTTAGAGAGCTATTCCTGAGGGGGGAAGGCAAAGAGCAGCAAAGCTCAAACAGAGCCACAGAGTCATTATTTTTAGTCCTGTTTGCTGTGGGCTCGTTCGAAAACGCCCTCTCTCCTCCCCGGGAATAAAGAGCAGCGGCATGAGAAGAGAAATGGAACAGGCCCCGAGGAGAGCGCACACATCATTATAAAATCAGATACAACCGTAATCATAATCACTCATTTTTTTTTGTGCAAAGTCATTAAGGTGCATGCTGGGAGAAGCTACAACAGGCTATAGGAGCTGAAAGTCACGTGTCTCTGTGCAAGCGATAGCACGAAGTGCATCTGACTAAAACATTTTCCACATCAAACTCCATTCTACTTTGTGCTCTTTGTGCTGGTGGACTTTTACAGGTCATTAGAGAGGAGGAAAGGTCTGACACTGTGGCGCTGTGGGATTTCAGGGCTCCTTCATCATAGCCGGTCTGCTCTTCCCCGCAGGTGTCTGAATGCACACACATAAATGAATTTGAAGGTTTGCATGAGGATGCCGCTGTGCTGCGCGTGTGTGTTTCGATGTCCCTGTACATGAGTGCGTGCGCCGAAGCACCAAAGACTCATTCTGGTAGTATTAATACAGAACAAAGCGGAGTCGGAGATGACATGTATGATCTATCACACTCAGCCACCTGCTTCCCAAAAAGAAGGCCATTTAAATGCCACATCTGCTCCGGTGCAACACCGTCCGCCGACTGTAAAACACAAAAAAAAACACCAGAATACAGCACTCGCAGAATATATCTAACACTCCCCATATGTATAGAAATGTACACTCGCACATTCAGATCTGCTCACACACAGGGGAAGAGCTCACACTGAATCCTGACAACCATCCGATAAAAGAAAGGAAATATATAACCTAATTTTTAGCTCACAGTAACCCGCATGGAGCCACATGATGCATGTGCAGCTGTCATGTGTTGTAGAAATGTGGCTGAGGATAACTGCAGAGGTCACCGAGGCTGCACACAATGAGGACCAAAAGCCCGTTAGTCACAGAGCAAAAATGAGGTCCAACAAAATCTGACCAACTGCCTTTGTTTGGTCGGCTCACTGTGTGACCTGGGCTGCACTGGTGTGGACGAGAAACTAATGTACTGTGCACCAACAGGTAATGATGCAAGGCGTGTGCTAATGAGTAGTTGAGCTGCGACTAACGGCCACAAGTTTCACATTTTTGTTGTTTGCCAAAAGTTATTTTAGTTGTGTCTTCCGCTCTACTTGTCTGTTTTTTACTTAGCAGAACATCTAAAAAAGAAGAAAAAAAAACATCAAGCAGATTTCATGAAATTTGATGGAAAGGCAGTAGAAAGAGTATTTTAATTTAATATTTTCACATTGTAAGTTTCCTCATGAATTACTCTACTTATAAAAAATAGGGCTGTCAAGCAATTAAATATATATATTTTACTGTGATTGACTGATAATTATTTAATACTCTTAACAACATGGGAGTGGACAAATATACTGCTTTATGCAAATGTGTGTATGTATTTATTATTGAAAATCAATTAACAACACAAAGTTAAAAGATATATTAATAATTGATTAAAAAGCTGAGCAAAACTCAGAGGAGCGACTTGTCAGTTTAAAGGAGAAAAGCTGGTCCACCTTAAGAGAGTCTGAGCCGGTTTTATGGATACAGGAAGTTGGTTCCCGTCTTGAGCGGACGAGTTGCAGCCTCGTAGTATTTATTCACCGAAATATACTAAATTTGCGGTGGTGGTGGCTTACTTTTACTGGGAAAGTGGCTGCATGTGTCTGATAATACACGCAGCACCGTGACTGCTACAGTAACGCTCCCGGACGGGTGAACTGGCGACTCAGTTGTCTGTTTTGCTCATACACTGCAGCTGGCGCACCGCTACATGAGACGCACTAATCTTGTCGGTTAATAATCGGTTAACGAGGGTAGGTTATCGGTTAAATTTTTTTTTTAAAAATTAGCATCCTTAGTTGCAGTTTTTTGGGAGGTTATGAGCTTTACAGGTGATTTTTGTCTTTTTACTTTTGGACAGTTCAGCTGCACCATTGTCATTAAAGTGTCCATCAACAATACATTCAAAAACTGAGCAATTCTAATAAGCATGTTGGCATTTTAATGTACTTTGTTCTGTCTCAATGCTCAGGATTTGTAAACTGAATGCAACTGGAGTAAAGGCGTGTGTGTGTGTGTGTGTGTGTGTGTGTGTGTGTGTGTGTGTGTGTGTGTGTGTGTATTTACATGCTTTTAAAGGGGGGAAAAAAGTACCCTTAAACACTGTCAAGGTTTTAACAGTGGTCTATATGATGCTTTTCAGAAGTTGTTTTGTGACTTTTACAATGTACCCACTCTCAGTCACTCTGCCTCATCAGTTTGTCCTTCAGTTAGTGATATTTTCATTTCCCATGTGTGAGTATATGTGTTCAGTAAGTGGACAGCAATAGTGATAGTGAGATGTAAGAAGTGTTTCCAGAGCGGTTACAGAGAGAGCAATAGCACGCTGTGCCACGCTGAAAAGTTCAAATGATAAAGAAAGCTACCAAAGAGGACGACATTGTTACAGAATATATTACACCCACAACAGAACTACAAAGGCTCCACTGTATTATGATACTGGAGTAACATTCACTGAAAATATATATCTGTATATCTGCCCTTTTGCTGCCAGCTCTGCTGAGTCTCAGAAATTCAAAGAGAGAATCAAGTTCTCATTCAGAAAAAAAAAAACAAGTAAGATCGCACATTGACGGAATTTGACTCTGGTTATCTGTGCTCTCAATGTACATGCAGGACAAACTCATATAGATGTTATATACAAGACAAAATAATAACGAGCAAGACTGTGAGAAAAAATTAAATGTAGTTAGTTCTACTGCTAGTTTTCTCCCAAATCAAGGTTATAAAAAATAAAAAACAAAAGAAAGGAAAATAATCACTTAAGTTTCAAAGTAAAATATACAGTTTTCAATTAAACTAGGGCTGTCAATCAATTCAAATATTTAATCATGATTAATCATGTGATTGTCCATAGTTAATCGCAAATTAATCACACATTTTTATCTAATTATCAACGTGGGAGTGGGCAAATATGCCGCTTTACGCAGGTGTATGTATATATTTATTATTGGAAATATATTAGTTATAATTAATAATTAAATATTAATTAACAACACAAAACAATGACAAATATTGTGCAGAAGCCCTCACAGGTACTGCATTTAGCATAAACAATATGCTCAAATCATAACATGTTAAACTCAAGCCCAACAGGCAACAACAGCTGTCAGTGTGTCATGTGCTGACTTATCTATGACTTGCCCCAAACTGCATGTGATTATCATAAAGTGGGCATGTCTGTAAAGGAGAGACTCGTGGGTACCCATAGAACCCATTTTCATTCACATATCTTGAGGTCAGAGGTCAAGGGACCCCTTCCTCGCCAACATTTAGTGTAAGTTTGGAGCGTCATTCAGCCTTATTCGTGACAAGCTAATATGACACGGTTGGAATTAATGGATTCCTTAGGTTTTATAGTTTTATAGGATACCAGTATCTTCACTCTAGCTTTAAAACAGAGCCAGCAACAACCTAAAAATTACCGTTGCTTGATATTAAAGAAATTAGTGGTGTTAAAAAAAAATTTGTGTTAACGCGTTATCAAGTATTATAACTTTGACAGCTCTAAATTAAACCAATAATGTTTAGCTCACGTAGCATTGAGAAGGCTACATTTACTTTGTGTTCAGTAACTCTTCGATGAAGAAGCCAGAGGCTGGCATTTTGGAGAGGTGGTTTATTGAGCAGTATTTTTTTAAAGGCTGGAATGCATTGAGCATATAAACTGGACACCTTAGGCTTTGATTATGCTGTACACATACACACACTGTCGTTTGATCAACTTTACTATATGTAATAGCTACAACTTTTGGATGATCTGTTCTGTTTTTCCATTTTTCATCTCTAAATATCTTTATTCATTCCAGACTACAGGGAGCAATTAATGGATGCAGCTTTACAATTTTGGGGTGAAGTATTAGTAAAAACAAAGAATTCTCTACTACAAAGTGTTGAATTTTTCTGTCTTCTGGTTTTTAAGACGTGTTAATTAAGCACCTTCACTGGCGAGAAAAGTCAGTACAGAAGTGTCTCTCTCGGTCTGCTAACTCTGTATTTGTGAAAATTGGTGCAAATTGGGAAATCTAACTGTCTTATACCAAGGAAAGTCAAGTCTCGTTCTACAATCAATAGCAGAAATATACTTTTCTCTAAGTCCTAATATTTGGTGGAACAATAATTCTCAAAATCAACACCAAGAAACCAGTAGAACAATTAACTACTGGGACCTTGATTTATTGTAGGAAAAAATTACTAGTTTGTATTTGTGTGTCATTTAAAATGTTAAACATGGGTGCCAGAACAATACCTGAGTAATGCTATGAAAAAAACTACAAATATTGTCTTGACTTTTACATAAAAGTGTAAAATAAAGACAATTATAATATAAATCAGGAAGTTTCTGATCAAAGACACAGTATACAATGTGATGAATCTTTAGCCAATTATTTGCGCAAACAGGCAGCAACCATCAGCTTTTCTATTTGAGGGTTTTTCTTTCTCAGCGTTGGTTATTGCTGAACTCTGTGATCGTGTGGTGAGATCACTTTCTGACCCTGTTTGTTTAGCATGGGAGGCTGGCTCTGGTTCAGGAGCCACAGAGGAGGCTACGTGGGCTATTTTAATGAACTCCCTGCTTCAGAGTGATGAATAGGTGTGTCTGAGCTCTGTGTCTGCTCCACCCCTTCAGAGGGCTCAACTACCAGGGTGCTCGTAAGCAGAGCCCCGTGCTTCCCCCACACATACCTACACACACGCAGATATCCGTGTAGAACAATAATGAACACACAGCAAACGCATATCCATGCACATGAAAAGATACGCACAATCAATGCAGCAGTATTCTTGGAAACAAATCAAAAACTGAGATTCCTGGCAGATGAGAAATGTTGGAAGATGAAAGGGCAAATAAACATCACCCCGCACTACACACAGCATCAGAAGGCAATAACTAAAGAAAAGCCAACGGCTAATGTTACTGTTGCTTAAAATAAATCCATATACATACATAAAAGGGCCTGGAAACCCACGTTCGGGATGTCACAATACCAGAAATTTAGTAGCTGATGCCAATACCAGTGAAAGTCCACGCTTCTCAATACCCAATTTGACACCACAGTAAAAAAAATAAAGAAACAATAAATCCCACGTACTTCAACATACACTCCTTTATTACCGTTTGCAAACTGTTTTTTGCAAATGTATTATTAATCCCTCATGATCCGCCTCAAGTTTCTCTGCAAAAACTAAATTGTACGAGGTTACATATGAAGACATCATGATAATGTTATATTTTACCTTCGTCCAATACTAATTTTTACTGAATAGAGTTTGAATGCATCATAATGTGACCTCTGTTAACGTTTGCTGTTAGCTCCGCTGTAGAAAAACGAGTACCGTCACATTTTCAGAATTTTGGCATCGACTAAGCAGCCAGTTTAGCCTGATTAGCTACCATGTTATTTGGTGGTAAAACTGAACTAAAGTATACTCGTAATGTCAGAAGGGACTTTACACAACCACACAAGTACAATGGGTCAAAGTTGAACCAGGAATTTGGTCAACAAGTTTATAACAGACAGTTGGAGTAATATTTTTACCTTGTTTTACCATTGTCTCTCTGGTCTCTCTTCCACATGTGTTCGACTAACATGGGGGTTTGTTAACAGTCTGTCTGACCGCTCCTGATTCTTGATCCAGCAATGTTACTGCTCAGTAATTACTTTGGTGAGCACGATGTTATCATAACGTAAAAAAAATTATGTTTCAATAGACCATAGTTTTCCTTTCAAGAGTATAGACTCCCTATAATCCAGAGGTGGGGGACTCAAGTCACTTGACTTGACTCAAGTCAGAGTTGCAAATTTGAGGACTTGAGACTTAACTAAAAGACTCGACTTGACTTTGACTTGGTATTCATGACTTGAGACTTGACTTAGGCTTGAGGCAGATGACTCAAAATGACTTGACTTATTTTTAAATACCTGCATTTTTCTAAATATTGAAAAGTTACGTTTTGTTTTTGAAACATGATTGGGTGATTTCTAGTGCAATGTGTGTATACCTGGCAACCTACTAGGATGCAGCAGACCAGCAGGGACGAACGCAGGAGCCAACTATCAAGGAGGGGGCTAGTCCAATAATAATATCATTTGGATCTAGTTGTCAACGCAATATTACGAGAGAATAGCCTACACAATTCAAGAGTGAGCAAGCAGTCTGTCACACACACCGACACGTGCACACACAGCGAGAAGATGAACCGCGGCTGTCAGACAGTTACAATGGCATCCCAAAGCGGTAGTAGGATTTTACATTTTCTGGTGTCACTGGCGGCTCAACCAGCAAAACGTACAGAAGAGACAAAAACAAAGACTGGACCAAACGCGCTCTCTCTCTCTCGGTACATATATATATATATATATATATATATATAGCTGTACATCATATATATATATAGCTATATATATGACTTGTAGCAGGGACTTGACTTGACTTGCTTGATTCTCACCACCGTAACTTAGGACTTGATTGAGACTTTTGATTTAGGACTTAATAGAAATAATTGTATCAAAAGAGGACCCTCAGGATAGTGATGTTGTGCTGTATAGTGATGTACAGCGGGAGGAAAAGGCTGAATGTATTAACCTTTATTTATCCACGGTAGACTTGATGAGCAGGTCATCTTCTGTTCAGAGATGCTGCATATACAGCAACATGCCTGGCAGGAAGGATGAGCGAGAGACACAAATCACACATCACACATCACTGCAGTCTTTTCTTTTTGGGTTTTTTTCTAAGCAGATGAAAGAGACAGCTTCTGTAACATATCACAGTTCATTAGCAGTGAGCCAGAACCGTTTCATTTTCCTCCCTTTTCAGTAGAGATTTATTCTTCTTCCTCACAGCGGTCAAGATGATGTCCTGTCAGATTCTTACAGTCGTGTCATAGAACATGCTCTTTGGAAAAGACGTGCTCTATCTGTAGACCAGTCTTCTCTGGCTTCAATAGGGAGGGGGAAATGCCTTCACAACCCTCGCTGTGATGCAAATGTCCAAGTCCATGTCCAACTCTGTAGTCCCAGTGGTGCCCAAGGGGCCTTCAGGACGAGATATGCCATATCTTAATACAGAATCACTGTCTGTCAAGTCTCACACCATTAATTCTATGGAGAATCCACAACTGTTAACTGTCAAGCTATCAACTCCCTCTCGTCCACCCTCTGTCTCTCCCTCACGTTGTACAGACCTCATTTGCGGATAATAAGCCATACAGCGGGAAAAGTGCCCTTTTTAATTATCCAGAGGATTATGAGGTTTGAGTTGTTCCACAATGCTAATACGTAGATCACAGCTGTGCATCTTTGCATAAGGGGGGAGTATATTACCCCTCCATTTGGCCTCCGTTGCTGATGGCTTACAGCTGATCTTTGCACACCTCATTTGACGGGAAAATACGAGGCTGAAACGCTCCGCACAAGAGACCCGTCAGCGTAATGAAGTTCTGAGATCCGATTAGGGAGAATATGACAGAACTCACACAGTTAATGACAGAAATGAAAGATGAAATTAATCAGCAATTCATTTCGATTAAGAAAAGATACTGATGGGGATGATTTCATGCTAGTGAGTCGAACTCATTAATCAAAACTTATAGTATTGATCCAACAAGTTTGATTTAATTTATAGTATTTTAGTAGCAGATGCGTGAAGTTTCAGGACAATTCAGTGATGTCAGTCATTAACATAGTCTTCTGTAATCATTGATTGATTGACACTGAGTACCCCTCCGCTCACTCCCCCCTTTCCAAGACTGTGGTAAACGTGTTGGAGAACTACGGAGTCCTTCAGGTAACGTAAAAATGTGAAATGCTCTCTCTAGAGCCAGTGTTTCGTTTGTACATTCTGGGCTATTGTAGAAACATGGCGGAGCAACATGAAGAGGACCCGCTCCCTATGTAAATATGAGGGGCTCATTCTAAGCTAACAAAAACACAACGATTCTTAGTTTCAGGTGATTATACACTAATGAAAACATAGTTATGAATATTATACTACATTTCTGCTAATAGAGCTCCTGAAACTCTACACACTGTCCCTTTAAACCGTAGACTGTACATAAAGATGGACGACATGACAGCTCCCCAAATACGAAGCCAAAACTTCCTGATCGCCCCCTGGTGGCTGGCTGCAGTAAAGGTCATAAAGCCCGCCCTCTTCATGTTAGCGGATTGGACATGGGCCAAAGTCAAAGTATGCGTCTAATACATTTTCCCAAAGATGGTTTCTGATATTTTAGTTCTTATCACGCTGATGTATGTTCAAGTGTTCATTTTTCTAATAAGTTTGGTTTTAATTATAGTTATTTGATATTACAGGGGGTGTGACGTCATGATTGACAGCTGTGATTGACAGCTGCTCTGACTGAAGGAGTCGCAAAGCCAGAGGTTCGGGAATTGTACGAGAGAAGAGATGTAACTTTAACTTTCCATAACCATCACGAGTCTGTGTAATAAAACATGTGGTAATTTGATCATAAATGAAGTTATTGAAGATATTTTGGTTAGTTGTTGTGTCTTCCTAGCTAAACAGCTGACGTGGTGCTAACGTATAGGAGCTAGGTGGCTCACGCTAACAAACTGTGGCCGTGTTCGGCTCATGATTGGCTCTGGTGGGTGTGTGGGCGGGACCTCGATACTGCGGCTCCAGCTCCACTATCACTACTGCGCAGACTCTGTCATCAAATGACGTCAAAATCTCAAGTTAGCAGCTCCCATATCCGGATATTTTGGCTTCACTTTTGTAAAGTGGGAGGAAATAGAGACGCGTCGTCCATCTATATATACAGTCCTTTAAACGTACACTACAAAACTTTTATAAAAAGAGGATAACAAAGACAACTGAGTCTATTTTCTACAGTATGGTCTTGTCTGACACTGAATGAACTTGCTGGGCATGAACACAGATATACTCTGCATGATTCATATACCCAAAAGACCCATTACAAAGCACTGACTCTAGGCAACAGTATGGTAGACACAAAAATACAGTCAACACTCTATTCTGACATTAAGTTTGATGCTTTTCTGAGTCTATGTTCCGACCACGCACATGGTAAAATATCAGTACGGGTTTCAGCGAATCAACAACATTCACAGTCTCATTAATTACAGCTGCAGCTTTGCAGAAGTATACAGGATTTCAAATCACCCACATGTTCTATATACAGTCCCCAAACCCCACAGTGCAGACTTATGTATTTTCTTCTCTTTAATTCTGTATTTTCTTCTTGGCTCGCTTAGCCACTACTTTGTCAGCGAATGTGGGAGACAAAATAATTGCCTCTATATTTCCTGAATTGATTTCTTGCACAGTTTTAATACAGTGGTCAGGCTGGCACTCAGGCACCCATGACAGCCCCTGTACTGCAGGCTTTGTATTACAGCAGAAAAAAAGCACTCAAGAATCAACGCTCTTTTGTTATTTTCTACAGGTTGTTATCAAGGTCAAGCATTAGCAATCAAAACAGAAAGAAAGTTAACAAGACAGGAGATGTGAAAAAAGAAAGTTTTTTTTCTGACTTTTCTCAAATCTTTGCTTTTTATATCATGTTTATTCTTTCATATGTTTTTTATCTCTTCAACCCCTTAAAAAACAAATCAAATTAAACTACATAAGTATATGTTAAAAGTGTTACATTTCCAGTATATACCAGGTACGGACATATGAATAAACAAAACGTTTGAGTTTTTAGGGTTTTCGAGAACGTTGTGCAGCTTTTAAGCCAAAGAGTGCCGGCCATGCGAACAGGATGTGCTGTATTAAAGTGGAAATAAAACAATTTATGCTTCATTATTCTTCCAAAACATTCAACTGTAGGCTACATTAAGCTTATGAAATCAGATTTACTGTGTTAACTGTATTTATTCTACTTGTGTGTGTTTTTCCCCCAATAAATAAACAAAAAATCTACCCACACATTGGTATTCATGTTGTATCATGACAGTAGCAGAAATAACTAATTAATTATAGCAGATTTGAGTACTCAAGTCAACACACAAAACAATTAGAATCAACCCCATCATGTCATGTGAATGGCACCACCAAGTTCTTATGTTCAAACCAACAATAATTAATAATCCTTAATGATAATTGGCAGCGTGTGCATACAACTGATTATCAACTATAAATACAAAACTGACTTCCTCAGTGTAGCCTTGCTAGAATTAAAAATTTCACTTACACGAAAATGACCAACAATAAATTAAAAGAGCTATGGACTAGTGTTGTCAAGAATATTGATAAATCAATACATATTGATACTGCATATTTGAAACAGTTTCAATACACACTGCTATTTATCTTTTAATCAAAATATAAAATGTTATGCCCTCAATGTTGTGTCAATTTTTCCCTGTGGCGTCGAAACATTTTATCAAATATGAATATTTTTCAATATTTTTCATTGTATCAATGTTAAAAATTCCAGTATCGTGACGACACTGCTATGGACACCACAAAGTCCTCCACAATCTGCTCTAGGTTCAACTTCTCTGTTCATTCATTCTTTGAGCATAATAAAACCAGTCCACTCAACATATCTGTCCTGCTGCGCTCCTCAAATTCAAAAAGGCTCTGCAGTCACAACTATGACAGATTGTCAAAAACTGCAGGAAGGCCTCACACACCTCACTGAAGGGAATAGTAAATGAAGAAGTCACGGCTGGAGGATCCACCAAGAGCATTTTTGCATTTAGCATGTTAGCCAGACCCAGCATGCACCTGTTGGTCACGCAGTATGTTTGATTTGTGTCACTTTGCGTGCTCACTGGGTGGTGCTTTCAATCAGTGAAAAATGAAGGTTGATGCAACCCGTTTTTAAAACTTGTGCCAAAGTGCAATAATGCTAATCTTAACCAGAACCCACAATGATGTGGGCCCTAATTTTATTGCATTGTTGTGCATTTTTTTTGTCGTCTTCACAATGTGCTAAGCGTAGCCCAGGTGTGAACAAACCCCTCGCACCGCCTTACACTCAGCCAGTGAACTTACACATTCAACATGTATCCTTTTCAGTGTTTCCAGTAGTTTCTAATGGCATGCATTTTATTTAAAAAATGATGAGGATGAGATGATGAAATAGATCATAAAACTCCTGTTTTCAAAAAGCCAACTCCTCCTGCAATCTTCTCTCTTTAATGGGTAGAAGAGCGCCTTTCTTATATGATATTGCAGTTCTTAATGACTTAACTTTTCATCTTGTTTCACTCTTCATGTTGTGTTCCCTGTGGTGAATCTTCAGTTTAATGACCCCTTTGAACCTTCCCTTCTGGTGCAGAGGAGGTAACCGCCACCCACATACTGGGCTGAATGATGGAGAATACGAAGCCCGGCTCCACAGAAACGAAGTTAAGAGACAGAAGGACAGAAAAAAAAGAGAAATGTACAGTGTGTTGTCCACTTGCCCAAGTCTTGACTCCTGCGGTCTGACCATGAACTGAGTTTTCCTTCAGATCTAACCCCTTGTCTAACATGGTTTTTCCTCTTAGTGGGCCAGTGGGGTGAAGACACCCTTTGAACCTTTTAAGCACGACTTCATGGCATCACGATTTTTTGCGGGGAAAAAAACTCACGGCGTCCGTGTGAGAGAGGGAAGAGACGACATGCTGGATTGGTAGTTAGAGCAAGAGGAGAGTGAGAGTGCATTAGACCTCTGGCGTCAACTGAGGCATCAATTAATGAGCAGCCTGGGAATGTGTCCATCCAGACACACTCTGCATCGGGGAGCCGCAGGAGGCCGGGCCAGGGCCACAGACGACTGGGGGACATGAATAATTGAGGTCCCTGTTTTAAATGTTTAAATGTATTAGGGCCGTGGGAAGAGGTGTTAAGAGATGTACAAGAGGGAGGGAGGGAACGGCAGCAAAAATGTCTCCATTATGTCTCTAATCATGAAGCGACGAGGTGTTCTGTGTCAGTGGTAAAACTTGCTATGTCACATCATTAGTGGGGTGATTTAAGTGCATGCATAAAACTAGCTTTGACAATTCTGCAGTGCGTGTTTTGTCAACCAAGCGGGGATTTGGACAGATTTCTGTCGACACACTAGCATTGGAAAATACTGGCCTAATTTTGAGACACATCAAATACATGCACATGGCTTGGTGTTGGCACTATTTCAGCCTAATTCTCTGTGTGCTGAACACCAATGAGGTGGCGATATTCCATGAATAGTCAGTGGAGATATTTGTGATGACGCAAAGAGAGAGCGCACAGTATAAAAGCCAGACAATGACAATAAGTCCAGTCTCAGTACACGTACAGCGCCGTGGGTAACGTCACAAAAATAAGAAGACAGTCATCTTTTCTCTGTTGTGCATCATCGCATTTTCAGTTCCATCTGGTCACTTTTCATTCAGAAAAAGCAAAGACAAATGAATGGGTATCTCTTTCTAATAAGGCATCTTCTATACATTTATAAGCTGGAATTATAATTAAACCACTAGGGTTTAATTGCTAATAAATGATTTGCTAATGCTTATAAAAAATCAATCAGCTATAAATGATGACAAGGAACTGGGGTTACCAGGTTGTGAAAAATCCAGATTGTCCTTCCCGAAAAAAATGTCCATATAGGTTTTTTTGCAAGCACCTCATTACGACCCATATTTGCGTTTACTGTTAGGCGGCGACCTCTGGCCATAGTAATTATGACGGGAGCAAAGGAGGAAGTCAGGCAACGTAGACCATTGCAACGGAATTCCATTGCTAGGCAACAGCTTGGTTCCATATTTACTTCCTATCAGCGGATTCGCATTCACATACATTGCAACAGGAAATCAACTGGGACACATCTGGAATGTTTACAATTACAACTGTGAGCTGTGCATTGGTCTATAAAGAGCGACAAAGTCCACGTAGGAAAGAGGTCGGGGTGAATGGATGGGTCTAACAAACACAGGACGTTCACCCAGGAGACTGCCGTTTGCGTCCTGTGTGAAACCAAATGTCAACGTTGACTTATTTGAACTTATGTACATAATGTACAATCATACTTATTTTAACCCAAACTATGATCTTTTCCTAAAATAGGGCTGCACGATATATCGTTTCAGCATCGAGAATAGTGATGTGCGCTATAGTCACATCGCAGAGCGTCAGCAAATTAACTCTAACGTGTCATGCTATAACTTTTTTGCTGCTTGATACAAAAGGAAAACTTGCTCAGTTCTCATTTCCCAGGACTAATCCAGTGTTTCCCATTAATTACCTACAGTTTAGATAGGCCCGCCAGTTTCACAATGAACCGTATATATTTTTACACTTGTCAACGGGTGGGGTTCGTCTTTGTCCAAGGAATTCAACCCGGTGGGTCAGAGACGGCCGCTCGGTGTAGGAGGATCCTCTCTCTGGTGCTGGCTGGGCCTCGCTGGTCACATTTCCTTCATGAGCGCTGCGACCGGCTTTAGTGGTTCGGCTTGGAAAGGCCCAGGGTGAAGGTGGCTCGCGGCTCCGACAGTGAGCTTTACAACACCTTCGCCTGGACCTCGTTGCTTCCCGGGGCCGTGTACTTAATGCTCGCTGCGCCCTCTCTCCCTGCGCGGATGGACGGGGCTTCCAGCAGATTGTCCTCAGTGTGAGGGGTCTGCGACGATGTCTGCGCTGTCGTCATTGACCAGGTGTGAGGACGTGTTGGAAAAATGTGCTGGTATTTATCCTCCTCCAACATGACAGTTGTTTTGTGTCTTTAGCTGGCTCTTCTGCTCATCAGGAGGACCTCTATGACTGACTTACTAATGTTTGTAACTACAGATTTGATGGTTTAAAGTGAGATACCAATGAGCTTTTATTGCCTCAGCAACATTTATAACTGCAGATAGAATGGCTTATCAGAAAGTAATGACCTTTTATTATTGACTTCCTAACATAAGTATCTGCAGATTTGAGTGTCATGAGGGTAATGGGTTACTGACATTCTAATGACGCATCAAATCTGATGTTACAAATGTTAGAAAATCATTCATTAATCATCATCCGTCATTAATAAATGGATTTTGGTCCAGATGCTCTTCAGCCCTTTTTTTCAGAAGGTAAGTGGTCAAACAGCTACAAAGAAAGAGCAAGTGTCATTTCGGAGGAGGGTAACAAAAAGCCAGAGGATTTTTTTTATTTTTTGGTGTTTTTATTGAATAAATGATGGTAGAGAGGAAAGTAAGGGAGCTTTAACCATTAGGGTGAATTGCTGCCAAGATTTTCAGCAATCTCAGTCACTCAGTCAGGGGAAAAGTACCACCTCTGACCAAATGGTAGCTGTCGCTGCTTTTCATTGCAACTACTTTCCTTTCTTTGAGCTACTTCACTTTATTTGAGTCACTTAGTTTTCAGTGAGAGAAACTTTATTTCACTAAAGGTTTTCTAAAAACTATTTTGTCTGGTGATGAATCCACAATTGAAATCAGTTCCCTAAATGACTGATAGGTCTGAAACACCATGGTTTTCTCAAAGAACTGGTGTATGTGCGTAAGTTAAATTGCACCGAGGCACAGTGTGTGACACTACAGCAGCTGATATTTGTACCAGCCAGTTGTCAGCAGGACACAGTGAGTAAACAAAGCCCTCCTGATTGGCAGCCGTTCCGCTCTACAGAATCCAGCAAAGACGGCTCAAATTGGATGCAAAAACAGCACACTTAGATTTCAATTTCTCCTCCCAGATGGGAGCACCGCGCACGTTGCTTGTGATTTGTCTCCAGTACCTGAAACTAGGGAGTGAAGAATGATCAAATTGACACAGTTCCAACAAGGCTACACGCATGCTGGGTGCTCTGGGCTCGCACTGGTTTCTGAGACGGGCAGGCGACCAAAAAAAAATGAGATAAGAGGTGGTATCAGGCTCCTTAGATGTGGGCGGCTTCCTCCGAGCTGCCAGTGCATCACGGCTTCTCCTCTCTCTCTTTCATTTTCTCCTTAATTCTCACCCTCTCTCACGCCGAAGTCCAAAGCCCAAGAGAAATTAGTCACCCCGCACGCAGTGGAGAGGGAGCTGTTTTGTGTGTGTGTGTGTGTTTGATCGTGTGAGTGTGTGTTTGAAGGGAAGAGAGAAGGCAAGCAAGACGAAAGAGAACAGGGAAGGAGAGAGAGCAAAATTGTTTTCCATCCCAAGGCTTATAATTCTGCTTTATATCTGAAAATTGATGCTGGTCTGAAAAAAGAACATCAATCGGAGCATCAGAAATCTGCTGCAGTAACAGGAAAAGCCTGGCTGTGCTGTGCGGATACAGCAGTGACAACGAGAGGAAGGACTGGAAATGATAAGAGAATCTACAAGCTTAGGATATGGTCACACAGACTCCTCATACAGGGTTTGAGCCAGAGCGCTCCATTCTGAAAATGACCCTTTAAAAACACAAGATGTCGCTACAGCTGTTAGGTTTCCTGATGTTGTCTTTACATTGTCATTTGTGATATTTCTTCCTAGAAGACACTTAGATTACACCCCCAAACTGCTCAAGTATAACACACATTTGAACGTGTCTGAATGACACCCATGTACGTTCGCTTACATGAATCCCGGAAAAGCATAAATCCAGCTTAAGCCAAAATACAAAAACTGTTGGCTGTTACCTAGTAAACTTGTGTTGCAAATGCAATGTCTGTATGCTCTGCCAAAGATGTGTTTTAGGGAGTGAACTGCCACATAGGTTAGCAAGGATTGCTTGTTTTCACTGTTAAAGACACAACAAGAGTCTGTCAGTCACTAAAAATCCACTGTTAAAGACCTGAGCACATCCTCTTCCAGCCCTGAACCTAGTACCTACACAGTAGTCGATCACTGACCAACAGCTAATGCTAGTAGGCAGTAAACAGTAGTGGGAATCCCTCAGCCATTCTCATTTAATCACTTTAATCTACAGACATTCAGAGCTCAGACTGGGACTGGGAAATTCAACGTATCCTCATACAGTTTGTATGATTTCCTACGAAAAGTTACTCCTCATTTTTCATGCATTTTCCTACGAATGGCATGACACGTGTCACGTGGTTTAAATAACTACGGAAGTGGCGTAACATGAGTACAGAAGTTACATGCGTAATAAATCAACGTTTATGTGTGGTTTAACACAGGGGTGGCAAAAGTCTGGTGTTTTTTATCCAGCCATCCACTAGGTTTGTCGCGGTGGTCGGTGTTACCAGTGTTACATGTTGGTCGGGCGCACATCGATTACATTACGTACCCACCGCCCCAACCGTCGTTTTGCTTTTTTTTACAGAAATAAAACCCATTTAGTTAATTTTCGTGTATCAGCACCGTCATAGTCGGACGACGAACGCTACAAACCTGAATCCTCTATAGAGGGAGTTGACAAACCGAGAGATGGCGGAGGATTTGGTGTCGAAGCGAAAAGCAAAAACACCTATTTGGAAATATTTCAGATTTAAACACAATGCTATAAGGGAACCACAACTTTAATGAGTTAATCGCCGTGAGGAGGACGAAGCGGTCACAGCCGGTGTGCCCGGCGCTGCTAAGGTAAGACATCCCAGTACTAATGTTGTTCACTAAATGTGAACTGGAGACATATCATGCTCATCTTCAGGTTCATACTTGTATTTGGGGTTTCTACTAGAACATGTTTACATGCTTTATTGTTTTAAAAAACACATTATTGTTCTTATCCACCTTATTCTCTGGGTTATGGCCGTAACTTCCTGTGAGGTAGCGGAAGTAGCAGTAAGCCAGTTAGTCCCATAGGCTAACCGTAGTGGCTAACCACCAACAGCGCTTCTTTTGAAAAGTAATTCACCTTCATTTTACAAAATCCTGCTTTATTTTTAACAGATATTTAACTAACGTTAAATTTGCATTTTCTAAAATGTCCTTGCGGAGCTCTGGTACGGTGTTCCATAGACTTTTCGCCCGTCAGCACCACGCCAGGCAGCACTCCTCTATTGTTGAGAGCCAGACAAGCTTGTTTGTGTGCGCTCATTCTCCGGGGGAATATCCATCAGACAGTCTACACTTTGACTGATGTCTTTTGGACCAAGAGTTTTTCAGAAAAGTGGGCCTGCCTGTGTAGGAAGATCATTAAGCTTAACGGTGTTCAGTACAGAGCATGACATGATTTCAACGGCGATTAATGAAAATTTTAAATGTCAAAATATTCAATTGATGTAATAAACGTTAACATTACTGACCTTTTATTAAATAACACTGTTGCAACATCAATATTGTGCTCAGGATTACGTGCAAACAGTGTCTGTGTTGACAGAGTTGCTGCTGCAGTGCCAAGTAGTCAGGGAGCACCATTGATGTTAAAAATGCCCATTTGAAAGCATTTATTCAACAAAAGGTAATATATCTAACAACGTGTGATTGCATAATAATCATTTCATACAGATTACAGTACTGTGAGAACATAAATTAAGTTGAAATGTACATTTTCGCTGCTCAGTTGGGCAACAAAAGAGCAGCGGAGAAGAGACGTCGGGTCCTTAAAAGGACCGACAGCAGTGCCAGGAGAACATCAGCTGTGATGTCATGTGTAAGGAGGACACAGCATCGTAGCGTTTGTCTAATGACAGCCAGTTACTTTTACTATTTTCTGTACAGTTTAAAATCGAAGGCAGTTTATGGTATGGAGTGCAGGGCAGCATTAGACTAAAAATAGTTTAAGTATGGTTATCTGTGTAGAAAAAATCAAAACCTTGTCAATGTGGAAGTCCTGATCTGCCTCAGAGCTTTTCAGATTTTTCATCGCTTCACCGTCTGCAGCAACGGAGTCAATAAATTAGCTAAATATGTTAGTGTAGGTTATCTGAGGCCACTTCTTCAGGTCGTCCTCCCATCCCTCCATAGTAGAAGGCAGAGCTATGATCACATTATCCCATTTGAGGTGTTCACACATGTTTTACTAGATTTTTTAATACTATCGCTCTAGGAGAGAGGATTAGCATACTGTTACAATGGAAAACGGTTCAGTGACACGACACAATGGAAATTATGACCATAATTTACGCAAGGCACCATGGGGGCTAGGAATAAGGTGGATATTGTCTGTCTGAATATACCTGTATTCACCCGCTCCGTTTTAGCCCCTATCTCTATAAAACCCCCTCCAGAAAAAGCCCAGTCTGATCTGATTGGGTTGAGAGATAAATATGGTGCACCTTAGCAAAGGTAGTTCTCAAGCTGTAGGCGATTTGAATGAGTCTGCGTGTGACATAGGAAGGGGAGCTAGATGTGAATGACTTGTTGACGTTTTCTGATCTAAGGAGCCCACAAAAAAACTGACTGGGTTGTCTTATTTCATAGTTTGTGGGTTGGTAGGCACTCCATATACGCACAAGTACTGAAAAATTTAGTTTTTCATAATACTGTATGTCCCCTTTAAACCTGCAGCGGGCAGTTTATTTTTGGCATCATTGGGCAAAACTTCAATAATAACCTTTCAGCATATTGTAATTCAAGTGTTCTCCTCTTGGCTCTGTTTTCAGACTTTAAAAAAATCTAGCCCGTGACAGGAGACTTTGGCCAATCACAGGTCATTTCAGAGAGAGAGAGCGTTCCTATTGGCTGTGCTCCGGCTGGTGGGCGGTGCTAGGTATTTCCTCAACTGATCTCAACATGGCTGCCGGGTCACAAACTTTCTCATTTTACAGCTAAACAGTACACTACAAGATTCTGGAAACATTTGAGGCAAGAAGTAGGCATTACAGTAACAGAATAGTAATTCATATTTGATCTATACACATGATTTTTTTCAGATTACCTGTCTCATGCACTACTGTCAGGATATAATGACCGTTTCATAAAAATAACTCTTTTTAATCATATTTGCTTCAATTCTACCCACTGCTGCTTTAAATGGGTCCAGTTTTCTCGATAACAATGGATTTTGAAGTTGACTTCAAGTGAAATACTGATTTTGTCATTGTTACACTGATAAAAGGGGAGTACTTAATCACCCTATTTTTCATCCATATGATTTTATAATTTCTTCTTCTAATTTTTTTATTGTAATTGGGGAAAATGTCTAAAAGGCTATAATATGTCTATATTATTTTTGTACTATTTTAATATTATTTTATAGCATTCACTTTCTATAAAAGTACTAATGGGTCCATCTGACCAGCTCCAATACAACCCTGGCTCAAACTCTGCCCATTGTCAAAAATGTTCCCTGTTTGCATCAACATAAAAACTATATTTACCAAAAGAGCACAGTTGAAGCCTCACACAATACTGAGCTTCATCAGCTCGTCACATTGAAATGTGACTGACAAATCACATTGCAAGAGAATAATTAAAAGTGAAATGTTCTGTATGTATTTATAGTGTGAGTTCAGTGTGCCCATAACTGACTGATAGAGGAGGCGTGTTTGAACAGATGAAAGAGGAGCGTGAACTGCAGCTAGCCTTGAGCTAATTCTATCACGGTGGAGAGATAACAGTAACACAAGTACCCAGATTTCTGTTTCTCATTCTCATCGTGTGCATTAGATCAAGGCTCAGACGCTGGCTTCTGCACAATACATTTAATGACATGGGTACATTTTCTTTTGAAGATAGGAGCCTGCTTTGAAGAGCAGTCCTCGGGTCCTCCACTGCTGGGATCTGATGATGGAGAAACCTGACCGGCCTCCCCGTTGGGTCACCAAACCCACCTCACCTCCTATTGTTTGTGTGATGAGAGGCAGGAGGGCAGAAGAAGGGTCCGTCAGAATCATGTAAGCACACGAGCTTTCAATAAGAAAAAAAAAGCCCAAACATGAAGCAAATGGAGAGACCTTTGACATTAATTGCCAATCACATTGAGTCTAATTCGTTTAATTATAATCACAACAAGATTGCCGTTCTCCTGCGCTCTCTCAACAAAGAAATAACTAGCGTAGAAAATAACAGGCTCATTTTTAAACCCCTGTAATTGCAATTTTCTACCCAAATTGCAGTCTAATGATTACAGGCATGAGGTGGAGCTTCACAACAACACCAGAAAGGAGTAGGAGAGAAAAAAAAACATATTGCTAAGGACCCTCAGGCACCTCAAGAGAGGGAGAGAAAATCTGCCAACAGAAAACGAGAGCTCCCTTACTCCAATAGGAACCAGCGTTTAGAAGTGGGCTTCTCAAAATCTGCAATTCCCAGACCTTTTCACTGGGCCAACGGTTAAGGGCTTGGAGAATTGAGTTCCTCGCTGCTGTGCTGGAGACGGGGTTGATGGGAATTCAGCGCAAAGGCACAATATTGAGAGTGGAAGCTGCCAAATACTGACTACCTCAAGGAAAAGGAACAGCGATGGATTGGAGGAGAGAGAGAGAGAGAGAGAGAGAGAGAGAGAGAGAGAGAGAGAAAGGGAGGGTTGTTAGAAAAGCCTGATGGCCGACAAAGCTGAAAACCACCTCCATGGAAGAGTGGAGTCTTAAGCTCTGCTGAGGCTCTTCTCCACTCAAACCTCATTGTCCTCAGTGTCCAGAGCACCTGAAGAGTCAGCTGGAGAAATTCCCAGGTAGAGTCACATGACATAGATTATGTTCAGGATGGACGGGAACACTTGGGCTCAGAAAATGTCAGTTTGTTTGCATGAGTCATCCCTACACAAAAAAAGTAATATGGGAATCCAAATGGATGCATTTCAAAAGATATAAGAATCCTTTTGAAACCATCATAATGTCTTATCTAAACCTGAATACACTTCTAAGGACTGTGGTTCACAACTTGGGATCGGGCTCACAAGGGGGGTTAAAAGATGATCAATAAGATAAGGAATTTAAGCAGACATATTTTTGCCACACAAACTGTTTGTTTTTTTATCATCAGGCATAAACAATCAAACAAAACATGGCGCCACAGCTGCTGAATTCATCCAAAATTGCCTGGCAGAGAATGAAGTCACTCTCCCTCTGTGTGTGTTGTAATCAGAGCTTCTCTGTGCTTTGTTGTCTTACTCAGACCGCCCCATGTGCTTTCAGTGCATGTTCGTGCATGTGAGCGTGCCCGACTTGCTAGCTCACGGCCGCCACTCTGCACTGCTCTCATACGGCGGTTACAGCTAGTTACTGTTAGCTCTGTCAGCAGTGTTGCCGTAGTTTTCACTGTTAGCACAATTAGCTACACATTTAGCACCTTTAAGGTCTGTGATTGGATGTTTCTTACTGAAATGCATTTTGGGAGTTGTAGTTAAAGAGTAACTTATCACCCCCTAAAAGTTTTGTTTTTCCTGACCTCCAATGGTTTAACTTCTCACCTTGCTACAGCGATGTAAAAGTGTACTATGGGACACTGTGACATCACCCAACAGTGATGCTGGATATGGTTACAAGTTAATGGAGTTAAGTCCAACTGAACGCTAAACGAGACATTTTTAAATGACCGAAGTGTTACAAATAACTTTCATGAACTGAAACACAATGTGAAAGGGTTAAAGTTGTAAGACGAAAACACGGATAACTCCCAGACCGGACAACGCCGTGTTAGCGACCTGTCAATCACAAGGTAGCCACGCCCTAAAGCATCCCCTGCTTTATGGTCTATTTGACTCTAAATGGGACCATAATTTACTAAATGAACATCATGCTGTATTGAAGATGACTTGAAACTAGCGATTGAGACCATAAACTCATGTTTACAATGTTTACTGAGGTAAAAAATCAAGTGAGAAGTAGGCTCATTTTCTCATAGACTTCTATACAATCAGACTTCTTTTTGCAACCAGAGGAGTCGCCCCCTGCTGGCTGTTAGAAAGGATGCAAGTTTAAGGCACTTCCTCATTGGCTTCAATTTTCAGCGCTCCAACTGTCCATCACCTCACGCTGTCTATAGGAAAAATGAATGGGACTTCTAATTTTAGAACCAGGGAGGCCCGAAAAAACTCTTCTTAATACTTCAAACTCCATAGAATATGATTTAGCAGAGAAATAACAAAAAATAAACCTCAAAATATGCAGAAATTTAAGCAAAAACTTGAATCCACTACTGTAACGATGCCTGTTAATGCATGACATGAGCCGTTTACTCGAGTCAGAGTCATATGAACTTTTCATGATCGAGCCTTTTAGGATCACAGTCTGTACTCCAGTCATGCACACTGAGCAAACAACAGAAGTAACCGATATAATACAATGACATCACAACACACAGACACACACACACACACTCGTTAATAAAGCAGTAAGCGATACAAAAGCCTGCACACATGCATGATGTGCCCACACAAATCACTCACATAAACAATCAAGAAAACATCCACTTTTACAAACACTGTTGCACTTCAGATGTACACGCACACACTCCCTTTTTCACACACACTCATACACAGCAAATCAGCATGAATAAATAAGATGTGGAGTTCTGCTTCACAGCCTAATCTCTGAGGAAAAAACAGCTTGCCGCATCGGCAAGGATCAGCCTGGGCGAGTTTGGGACACTGCTGGCTTCCAGGAAACCAATTTGTTTGTTTATTGTCTTGGTGTTTTGTCAGCGGTTACAGTTCATTGCAGCCAGCCCATCTTGGGCATGCTCCTTTAAATGGCATCTATAAAACATGGGATGTGCTCTCGCCATGTCCTCCTCCTCCTCCTCCTCCTCCTCTTCCTCCTCCTCTGTACATGACGGAGCTGCACACGAGCGTAACAATGCTGCATTTTCGTTCGCTATGGTGGTGGGGCTTTTGAATTTTCCCCTTTAAACACCCGATGGATTCACCCCAGCAGCTCGAGCCGGCGCTTTGAGAGGTGGAACAAACTGTGCTTTCTAAACACATTAGCCTATGAACACCGCTGAGCAGTGAAATCTCAGGGTGCTGAAATCGGGTGTAATCATGTAGATAGATGGCTGACTTTTTATTGTTCCACTAAGCCAAATCTGCAAGGCTGGCGGTGAATACAGAATTTCTGAAATGATGCAATAGCCAGGGTTTTATGGTTAACTCGTGGTGGTGGTGCTGCAGCGCTATGTGACAAGACACTGGGCTGTCACATGTATATGTATCCTGCATATATATTTGGCATGCCCACTCACTATAGGAAATGCAGCGATGTAGACATGGAAGAGCCGTAGTCTCAACAGGCAATCTTAATAGCACAGGGCTGTGAATACATATATAAGTAGAGTACAAAAACTGTATTGTTTTGTCTCATGCCTGCAAACATGAGCCAGACTCTCATATTATGCCCTATTGATCTGACAGAGTGAGCAGGAAGCTGGCGGAGAACACAAATACTGCCTGGGGTGGCTCCTTAAAACTAGAGACAAGCCTCTTATCCACGGTGTTCTCTTCCTCTGGAAATCACCTGGTGGCTCATGCATATCAAGTGCTCTCTCCAAGCCTCGGTCTCTCCGTCGCTCTGCCTTCTTCAGGCTCTGCTGTGTGTTGCTGTGGGATGGTGGTGGCTTTCAAAAAGAAACGCACGACTGATATTGCAAACTAATCCGTCAATCCTCTGCATTCTGGTTATTTGAAGCTGCAGTGGGTAGAAATGGAGCAAATATGATTAAAAAAAAGTTATTTTTATAAAACGGTCACGATATCCTGACAGTAGAGCATGAGACAGGTAATCTGGAAAAAAAATCATGTGTGCTTCTGTGTCCTCCGGTGCTCCTAATGGCATCTGCGAGATTTCATAGACCGGAGGAAAACAACCAATCAGAGCCGAGATGGAGCCTGTCGTCTCTGAGCAGCTGTCAATCACTCGCCAACTCCGATCAAACGGTCAAACTAGGCAGCACTTATCACATATGAATCAATATTATGTTACGTTAATGCCTATTTCTCACCTCAAATGTTTTCAGAAACATCTGGTAGTGTACTGTTTAGCTGTAAAATGACAAAGTTTGTGACTCGGCAGCCATGTTGAGATCAGTTGAGCAAATACCAAGCACTGCCCACCAGCCGGAGCACAGCCAATAGAAATGCTCTCTCTGAAATGACCTGTGATTGGCCAAAGTCTGCAGTCACAGGATTTTTTAAAGCCTGAAAACAGAGCCATGAGGAGGTGCAGAAGTCTAGTTTTCTCTCAGAACACTTGAATTACAATATGCTGAAAGGTTATTATGGGATTTTTGCCCAATGATGCCAAAAATATTCTGCCTGCTGCAGGTTTAAATGTCATCAAAACGGCAACCATTTTTGATTCACCACCTGTTTGGGAATGTCACAGTGCTGCTTGGCAAGGTTACTGTGGCAGGATGTTTACAGGTACAAGTTTATTCTAAGCCTTTAGCTCTGTAACAAATTCCCACTTTTTTTACAACAACCACAGCAGAGCGCACAAATCTTTTTCAAAGTTTCCAGTGTGTTGCTATCAAATACAGTGGAACTGTCACAGGGATCCCATCTCCAGTAATCCCAGGGTGGCCTTTGCTCTGCCTGTCAGCAACACCAGCCAATAACACGGCACAATAAAACCCTCCAGAACAACAGTGGGCCGCAGGCAGCTTCAAGGGCTACTGACGGCGATCTATAAAACAATATAATGGGTTGCCTGTCAGTGAGTGTGAAAGGGGAAGATCTACACCTCCTTTGACTCTCTGAGGGGACTTCAATTAATCACAGCAGAATTGTATCACCCCCGCATTAGGAGTGTAAGGTTATTACCATGCCCATATTCCGCAGGATGAAATGCGCTGATAGCACTAATTGAGGGGAAGAAAGAGGGAGAAAAAAAAACAGCTGACCGCACAAGGCTTGCCAAGGGGATGAAGGGCAGATAAAAGAACGGGGTGAACAAGGAGATGGATAAAAAAAAAGAAGAGGAGAGCAAGTGGGAATGAAGAGGGGAGGTGTTGCAGAAAGAAATATTCACAGCGGAGTGTGTAATCATAAATATCTACAGTCAGTGTAGACAGTGTGACAGCACACACAAGAGCCACTTTCCATTAGGGACTCCATCCGTGTCTTCTCAAAACATAATCCAACAAGATAACAGCATTGTACTTTCCTTAAGTCACAAACAAGCCGATTATAACTGGAGCTGCTTTTTTTATTCTTATTATTATAATTCTGTTGGAGTTGAGGGGAATCACACTGATGGAGGACACGGCCCACGCTGTGAAGTCAGCTCCAGGTCCCGATTCACTGTAGAGCCTTACTGTGGGGAGCCATGTTTAGTATGTTTGGGGGTTACCTTTATCAACATACAGTACAGGTGATAGAAACACTGATATAGAAATATTATGCACTACTTTTTTGGGGCTGAGGGGTTCCAAAAAACTGAAAAAGAAGCTGCATACAGATTGGACATAACTGCATCACATAGATAGATAGATAGATAGATGATATGAGCAGAATGACAAAGAGAGAGATGATTTCATGCCAGTTTTTCCACAGATTAGCAGTGATAAATCCAGTTAAATATTTTAGATTTTTCTTATCTGAAGCCATGATTATATACTAACTTGTCTGCATACTGATGAGACCACACACACACACACACACACACACATTTGCCTTTTACATATGTTTCTAAAAATAACAAATACATATAAAGATGAAGTTTCTTTATGCACCCAAAATGAGCAACCTGCAGATCCCTCTTGATTTTGGACTAATTTAAGCAGCCAATGATGGTTTAATTTTGAATGAAATAGACAGCATGATAAGATGGACATTTCCCAGCCTATACAGCTACACACCTGCACAACACCTCAAGTCATTAGAGTTTCAAGCAGCTTGCAGAGTGTCTCACAAGTTAATAACTATTTATCATAATGGAAGCAATCAATAGTGTAATCGATAGGCTCAGTTTATTATCAGGTTTGTCTGATTGGCTGTTCGAAATTCGCAGTTTAAATTGTTTGTCAGTGATTTCTTCACACATGATACAGTTTATAATGTGCAACATGCACCACAGAAACATCTTCAGAGACCTACCTGTCGTTGTGCTGTCAATTAATCCCCCGGAACGTCCCTCTCATTTATTCTCCATAGTCAACCACTAAACCCAGAGACCTCTTCTTCACAGAAATGCCATTTCCTAGTCGCTTCAAGACGCCCTCGTCGACAACACATTACCTAAAAAAACAGGTCTTAAATGTCAAAGCTCTCCATCCCCGAGTAAAACAAGTGTAAAGTGCGGCTGCTGGCTACTTGCAGACGGTGGAGTTGAAAGTCTATAAAAGTTGCTGCTGGTCCTCCGCCGGCTCTGACTCACAACTTCTCCTCCTCCGGAGCGACAACACGGCGGCTGCACAGACTCTCATACTGTCTGCATGCAAGCAGGATTTTTGTTTTCTTTTTTTTTATTATTACAATCCTCCTTCCAGGTTTGCAGTTGCAGTTTGGCAGCGTCTTCGTGCAGTTGAGAGAAACGGATTTGATGATGTGTCCGAGAGGATGAGAGAGAGAGCAGCGTGTGTAAGTGATGCTGAGGATGCTGATGCTGCTGCTCTGCTGGTGTTTCAGCGCCACCCAGTGGAGGTCTGTGGTGGTGACAGGACAGGAGGTAGTGCAGACATTTATCATCTCACCCAGCTTCAGATGATGATATCCGGATGGTTGTGTGTGCCCTATTAATTAAAGATGGCAGCAAAGTAAATGTTATTACAAATGGCTTCATTGTAACATTATTTTTAGGTTCATTAATAAATTGAATGTGATTTCTTATCTATTTCCTCTGCTCTTATGTTGATGGAAATGTTTTGCAAACAAACCAAAAGAGGGAAGTTTATGATGTGATATGGTTTTGGATAAAGTGCTTAAAGCTATTTTTTTTTGGATCAGTGGGTATGTTTAAAAAAAGATTTAGGGACTGTATGAAAATTATTTGGGTCGAGGGGAGTGTTGAATTTTCTATTTTATTTCATAAAAAAGCACCTAAAAATATATTTTTATATTTTCTGTGGATCCACACTCCTTCACTACTCTCCCCAGAGTATCCCAAAATAATGACTAAAAAAATAATAATAGTTATATGTATGATAAACATGACAAAATGGTGAAAATACAACCACTCTTAAACCTTCTCCCAAAAAATAGTCATACTACCCTGCAGCAAAAATAAAAATGAGAATAACCTCCCTATTTATTGACCACCCTTCATCCCCTAATAATTTGTGCACAGTCCCTTACTCAGAAGAAGTTGCCTGTTGTTATGACATGCGTTAGGCTCCTGACTACTCACCAAGGTCATCATAATACATCTGTTTGTCTCTGACATTCAACTTCCGCTCTCCTCAAACATCATTGCCCAGTCTACAAACCCCCCCCCCCCTCTCCCCCTCTCTAATTGCATTATCATCTCTCCATTTCTCAAGCAGTCTCTTTCGTCTGGCCCTCCGAAAGGCAGGAACGGGTGGAATAATCAATACCAACCTTTGAGATGGCCCATGGAGATGCGAGGCAAGCATTTGGGTTTGGATTTGATTGATCTTGGACACCCTCAGAGAGTGTTATCATCATAAAGCCAAAGCCATCTACCTCATAGACTTCTCTGCAAACACACACACACAAAACACACACATGCGACCAGAATCAAAGGGCAGAATACACAAATCCCCAGAGACCAAATACAAAAAATGGCAGGCTATTATCATTGACCGGGCTGAGCTATACAATTCAAAGCAGATATGTAGACCAGAGCCGGGCTTCACATCACTTCACAACTGCCTGTGAATAGAAAAGCTGTTATTTTGATTCTATTTATGTCATTTAATATATTCCCAAAGTCATCAAGTGTCTTCCGCCCTCTCTGTCACACACACACACACACACTGGAAGAGGAGATGACCTCATTAATCTTTAGTGCATTGTATAGACCGATCCTGTCATACCCCTGACACTGTGGTTTGTGACACAGCTCTGCTCATTAAATCATATGACAGGATGAGGTCAGCCGTGAGGTAAGGTGTCTCAAGCTGTGTGAGAGCAGATAAAGCCAGCAGTATTAGCTTCTGTGAGAGAGCTCAACAACAAATGTGTGTGGCAGCTGAGGTGAGTCATAAGGTAATCCTGGTTAGGGATCATTTGGCATCAAAATCTAATAAGAAAAAGTCTCTGGTTTTGTCTCTTTGAGGTCACACCACTGGGGGGAATGAGGAACACACACATGTGTTTTGTCATCTCACACAGGAAACCACATTTAGGCCTTGTTACTGTAGGTGGCACCTTGCAAAACACTCAACATCCCATGCTTGTCATCCTGTGATTACTTTCAGTTCACACACACAGGGAACAACAGTTGTGGAGGGCTGTGTGGCACAGACATTGATTGTGGTGGTTCAGCTTAAAATAACAGCACCCTGCAGGGAGCAGTGCGAGCCCTCTGCCTGAACCCACACTCGCCTTCGCTGCGGAAGTGTGTTTGAAGACAGTGGGACGTCTACCAGAAAATTGCAAGAGGAAAAATAGGAGGCGTAATGGCCTCAGGAATGGAGCCGGCCATCAATAATGCAGAGGAAGCAGCAGTTAATGCCCCCTTTAATTCAACAGGTCTGCAGACACTGGGACAGTTATTCTTCCTCGGCCGCAGATGCTCGATGAGAGGCGGCTACATCAGGCTTTATGGCTTTGTGTGCGGCTGCACTGCCAGGTCTTTCCCCCAACCTCAATCCCGATTGCAGGGCCATTAATGGGTTTTCATCAGGGGCCCGTCCTAATGGAGTTTCCAACTTCACCAACTCACTCAGATGCCAGTGGGGAGCTGTAGCCAGAGAAAGAAATAATGCCCACACAAAGTCAGAATATATGAACTCAATTTAGGCTGAACAGTGAGAGTACAATCAAAGAAGCCAACGTTACACTGCAAAGATTACCATATAGAACGTGCATTGTCTTATTGGTCAGCCGTTCAAGTTTAACACAAGTGAATAAATGTGCCATCAAGATGAGTAAAAATCGACTTTTATCAATACATAATGTTTTTCTGTGTCACCTACTGTATAAGAGAAATCTCAATACATGTGAAAATAGATTGGATCAAATAAAAGGGCAAACTGTATGTTCTCCAACGAAATTCAAAGAAAGGAAGAGAAAGTCACAACTCAAACTGTTTATTTTTTAACAGTGGTGGATGAGTGTTTAGATATTTTAAGTAACAGTACAACAATATAAAAAGACTCCAAAACACGTAAAAGTCCTGCATTCAAAGTACTACTTAAGTAAAGGTACCGTAGTATCATCAGCAAAACATACTTACTGTAAAGTATCAAAAGTCTCTCGTTCTGCAGAAAAAATAAGCCCTGTGTGTGTTATACCACCATATGACATTATTAGATTTAATACTGATGCATCAATGTATAGGTAGCATTTTACTGTTGAAGCAGGTTGAGGTGGAGCTAGTTTGAACTACTTTATATAAATGTAGGTAGTTTAGTCCAGTGGTTCAACAACCTTCAGACTGTAAAGCTCTTTCTCTACTAGCTGAGCTGTCAGGAGTCTGTGAGGTGAACTGTGTCTCAAGAATTAGACTTTGTCCATTTGTCAGTGTGAACTTGTTTCAGTGTGAGCATGTCTAGGATCAGGAAAACATCAAATGCCGGTAAGGTAGATAAAATATGATAATATAATGTATATGTAAATATGATGCCCTCTAGGGTGACCCAAAGTGCAAGACATCATTATAAAGTGCCCTCTCGGGTGCCCTTCCAGTGAAGGAAAACATGACGCAGTGCCATATAGGCTGCCCTCCATGCGAGAAAACTTTCTACGTGCTGGTGCCCCACCACATGCAGTTGTGCCCTTTTTATTTTTTGCCCCTCAGACATCCAGGGTTCGACCTGGTTGTACACTGGAAAAGTGACAGAAACAGTGGTGCAAAGAATGAAAAAAGAAAGCTAGAGAGTGAAGTTCAACCCCTGGTTACTTTCTCGCCTGTGCACAGCTGACCAATCCCGGTGTGAAGTGAATGTCGCGGATTGATGTTTTTGGAAAATTACAGCTCCCCCTTTTCTGACATGAGAAAGGTTTGGGTGGAGGAGGTTTCCGAAGCTTTTTTACCATCTCACAAGCAGTTCTGATGAAGCATGTTGGTGCCTTAAGGGGTCCCAACCAGACACTGCTTCTTTGTAAGGGAACCACTGGTTTACGTATATGTAACAATACATTGTCTTGTATTTGCTTGTTGTATCTGAAAAGTAGTAACTATATCTGTTAAATAAATGCAATGGAGGAAAATGTACAATTGTGTGATAGTGGGAAAAAAATTTAAATACTCCAGTAAAGTACGAGTACCTCAAAATTGTACTTAAGTACAGCACTTGACTAAATAGATTTAGTTACTTTTGTCAACTAATGCAAATTCTTTAGATCAACATTTCAGTACATCTTGCCTTCCTTAAGATTAAGATGACATTGCTGTTATGAGTGTGTTTCTTTGCTGACTACAGTACCTGTTAACCTGTGAGCCAGCACCACATTCAAAGGAAATATGAGACCACATGAAAACCTTGTTAAAATGAAGATTTTTTTGCAGTGTAGATCTAACTGCAGTGCATTCGTCTTGCATTGTCACACAATGAAATATGAACCCCAGAGGTGTTCTTTTTCCCTTTGTTTTTCTCCTGATGATCTGCACATCACATGGCTCGCTGACCTCCTTGCAGAGATCTGGTCATCGTATCACAGAAACATGTTTCTCTGTGATTCTGCCTCGGCAGCCTCTGACAGGAAGTAGTGGGTCATTCATCAGCAGAGAGATTAAATCTTCATCCACTGCCTCTGGATGCTGAGAGCACTTCATCTTTGAGAGAGGAAATAAAATGTATTATTTTTTTTTTAATCCATCCTTTAGGGCAAAGGAAATCATTTCATTTGCTTTTATCACTTGCCAGCATGTCGAGTTAGCAATAAAACAGCTGTTATTACAAAAAATGGTGATGAACATGAATTGTGTTCCTGCTGAGCCGAAGAATTACAATGTGTCTGTCTGTTATAAAATGCAAGATAGACAAAACTCCCATCTGTTTAAAAGGTCAACAAACATAATGATAGGTTCATATGAGCCTCTTCTACAGCATCTATTCTACAGCATCATCTCCTCTTTGTTTTCAAACTGACTCTTCTCTTGCAACACTTTAGCTCCATCTAGTGGACAACACACACAGGTGCAAACAAAATACAGTGCACACAACCTCATCACTGACTGTGATCTCTTTACTTTACTTCACTTTGTTTCATGGCAATAAAGCATAGAAAATACAAAATATAAGTAAAAGTACTTATACTACTTTTTAAATAAATAACTTTTGCATAATTTAATGAATAATAAATAGGTTTTGTATGTAAAATCAGTTGGGTAAAGTGAAAGAAGCAATACCACACTGTGAAAATACTCCGTTACAAGTACAAGTCTGAATTCTCCTGAAAGTAAAAGTACTGTCAAATACTATTAGAAAAATAAAGCATCAAAAGTAAAAATACTTAATGCAGAAAAATGGTCTCCGAGAGCATTTTACTGTTATATATAATATCATTGTCATAATGATATCATTATTATCGCTGATAAATCATCCTAAACTTTGTATGTAAAATCTTAATCCGCAATATAACAAGTAACGTATAATAACAAATAATGTAATGGAGTAAAAGCATAAAGTAGAATAGTATGGAAATGCTCAATTAAAGTACAAGTAGCTGAGATTTGTATTTAAATGCGAGTAAATGTTGGGTCTGATGCTGAAATGTTGTGGAGTAAAAGTATATAGTAGAATAAAGTGCAAATACATCAAAAGTAGGTCTGTTTGAGTAAACATACTCAGTATTGTTGCACCACTGTAATTAATAAACAAATACATAAGTACACAAACACACAAAGACACAACTACCCTGGTACTGTCATGTAATCTGGTTCTGCTTTTACTCCCTCCAAAAATACAACTAAAATAATTAATAACAAATGAATTACAAATGAGTATCAATGCAGCTGAGCACATAGGGTGATCATAAACTTACTGTAGGCACCTGTATCTTTTAAAACAAAGTTAAGTGATTTATAGTCAGTAAAGAACAGTAGGCTAACAAAGGTAATATCACAAATAGAAGAGTAGTGTTGTGTTGACGTTTGGAATAAGCAGGAATGGGTCGATGGATGTTTCGTTTACCTGCCGACGCTGATTTCTAGAAGCAAAAAACAATCAATATTGGTGCATTAAATCACGCCAGCTTCAGTCCTTGAGCGCTGTCTGCTGAAAGATGGACTGTGACCTCAGATAAAGTTGATTATGCAACACAGTTAGAGGCTACTCTTCCCGTACCATTAGTGCTGCTCCTCTTTCTAAACAAGGACTCTAGTCTGATGCTCCTTCATGCTCTAATTAACCGTGCAGTGGTGCTGTGTTTCAGTGATGATGGGAATATGGTGAAATATGGTTACTGGGCCTTAAAACCGAGCTGCTGATACAACTGTATAGTGCAACAAGTGATGAGTCAGTGTACTACTCATGCTCTGCTACAGTTGCATATCGGGAATGTGTAATAAAATGTTGTGAAATCATGTGTCAAATCATGATGTCATGTTCCTAAGAATCCTCCGTAAACCTCAAACCATGTTTTAGAGATCTGTCATCGCGTTATCAGTTTGTTTGCTCTCCAGAAAAACATCCAGTACTTCTTTAAGAAGGCACCCATTATGAATATAAATACTGAACATCATAATTATCCGAAATGCTAAATTTGTGGCAGATCTGTTGTATTGGATTACATTAAATTGTGCCTCATTACGCGGCCATGGAGTGTAAATATAGTGAAGTAAAATGTACAATGAAATAAAACTGCCCCTCAAAATTGTACTTATGTATAGAACTTGAGTAAATGTGAATGTACCGTAGCCTTTATAATGCATGACTTATCATTAAAGGAACAGTGTGTAAGATTTCAGGGGATCTATTAGCAGAAATGGACGAACCAAACACTGGCTCTAGAGAGGGACTTTCACGTGTTTACGTTACCTGAAGGCCACCATAGTTCTCTGACATGTGACAACTGTGGTAACGTGAGCCGCAGAGTGCGAAACCGTGGCGCCACCAGTGGGCAACCTCCGGGTCTGAAAAGTGAAGCCAATGCTGAAGTGCCTTAAACTTGCAGTCTTTCTAACAGCCAGCAGGGGGCGACTCCTCTGGTTGCAAAAAGAAGTCTGATTGTATTGAAGTCTATGAGAAAATGAGCATACTTCTCACTTGATTTATTACATCAGTAAACATTGTAAACATGAGTTTATGGTCTCAATTGCTAGTTTCAAGTCTTCTTCAATTATGGTCCCATTTAGAGTCAAATAGACCATAAAGCAGGGTATGCTTTAGGGCGTGGCTACCTTGTGATTGACAGGTCGCTACCATGGCGTTGTCCGATCTGGGAGTTGTCTGTGTTTTCGTCTTACAACTTTAACCCTTTCACAGTGTGTTTTCAGTTCATGAAAGTTAATTATAACCGTTTTGGTTGCCTGAAAATGTCTAAACAAAATTCAATCATTTGGTTGTACTTACGCTGCCTTCAAATGAAACTCGTGAGCTTGTGTTTACAACATGGGAAGTCATGTACACGATATGCTTGGCGTTCAAGTGGTTAAGTCGTGAGAACACCGCTGCTAAGCATCGGCAATATTAACGTTGCTGTCGGAATCTAGAAGACACAGAGGCTAACAATTTAGCAAGCTAGCAAGTGGGTAACATAATGCAGTAAATTCAAAGGCATAATGACAGAGGAGAAAGATGAGGCCGTTGGGAATATCAACATTTTCCTCAGACCTATTATTAAATTATGAAGAAAAGCAATATACGGCTAAAATTACAATATAATAACTTATTATGCACCGAAAAAATAACTTCCATAATTTCCGCCATTTTCTGTCAACATGAAAAAACACGTCACAAGTGGTGAACTCGGAAATTTCCGAAACTTTCCACTTCCATTAGCTCCACCCCCTCATGTCGCTTCCGGTTGCAAAAAAACAACATGGAAAC
Source organism: Sebastes fasciatus (assembly GCF_043250625.1). Lineage (NCBI taxonomy): Eukaryota > Metazoa > Chordata > Actinopteri > Perciformes > Sebastidae > Sebastes > Sebastes fasciatus. Next base: position 27,537,614 of record NC_133795.1, read on the forward strand.
AGCCAAAAACCAAGAAGGCAACGGCCAAAATGCCAAACTCGAGGCTTCAACGGCAGTCCACAAACCAATGGATAACGCCACAGTGACTACGCCCACATCTTATATACAGTATACAGTATACAGCCGTCTGACCTCTGTTGCTCGTAAAGTAGTGTTATTATGGTAAGGATGGCCTCTGAGCGAGGTCTTGGAAAGAGAGGAGTAAGCGGAGGGGTACTCAGTTGGTTGCGATCTGCAACTACACCACTAGATGCTGCCGAATCCTACACAATGCACCTTTAAAGGTGCTATTGGCTAGATATCGCATTCTCCCTCCCCCGTTCCATTGCATTTACTTCACAACAAGTGGTTGTCAGTTTGTTGGGCACCCTGCATATTTTATGGTCGAATGGAGTGAGACTTAGACATGTGATACCAACGTTGTTATACTATTGTCTGACAAGCCTTGTTAGAAGTGGGAACCAAACGTCAGATATCTTCCACAGAGATAAACAAAACATTCATTTTGGACCCATCAAATATTTTAAAATGCTTTATTCAGAATTATTTTTTTTTAAGAAAAGCCATAGTTTTATAACGCACCTTTCTAAAAGCTCTGTGGAAGTATTTTTTTATTATTATTTGACTACATAAAAATGGTATTAATAAGACCTTTAATGTATCAATTATTCAACGATCAAAGGGATTTGGTTGTTCTAATCAGTGCCTTATTAAAAGGGACTGTTTGTAACTTCTTACACGTATAAATCAATCCAGGTCAGTGTCCCATGCGCGCTCGCGTGTGGCTACGCTGTTCAGACTCAGACTCCAACACAAACTACACGGAAGCACCAAAACCGCAAAGTTCTATCTAGTGAAGCCCGTCTGTTGAACAGTGTTGGCCGCGGTCGGAGGACACGGGGGAGACGGTGCTTTGGTCTCCAGGGCCGGAGTCTCTGCTGTACTCTCCTCCTCTGCCTGCCTGCCTGCCTTCACTCAGCTCGCTCCACCTCACGTTCATGCACGCTCACTACACACTGCAGAAGAGTTAGTTTAGCTCTGAGAATATCTAGTGAATGTACAGTGGACTTTTATGCAGAAATAAATGATGAAGCTCCTCCAGACCAACAGAGGTTTTCCGTGTCTTGTGAAGTGACGGGGCTCAGCAACGAGAAACATTATCGTCTCCGACCGGGTGCCGGTGTCTCCCCTGTTCTCTCCGGCCGCGGTCGGGAGACGATAACGTTACTTGCTGCGGGGCTGAAGCAGGAAAAGCCAACACTAGGATCAGCAGTGATTCATGGAGAGACCTTCGTCTGGTCAGCTAACATTACTGCCAAGCAGGTGAAATATAGAGTGATATTGTGCTTTTAGCTGACGTGTGTCGCCTCACAGTATTGAGCGATGCTCGTTCATGTCTATTTAGAGCGCGCAAGCGCGAGCCCGATGCTGACTTTCATTGACTTAACGGCCACAGGTGTCGCTGTTAACAAGCATTTCTGATTCTTACAAACAGTCCCTTTAAAAGAATCATTATGCTTTAATTTAGTGATTAGTTACTTAAATAAAACCCTTATAAATGGTGCCTTTTGGATGTGGACAACATAAGATGCTGTCTTTTTTAACTTGATATAGAGTGTAAATATTACATTTTGAGTGCAGCTTTATTGTCCAAATGAATGTCATCATAGCCTATAGCTTCCTAAATGTGTCATTGGCTGACTTTCACATTAAAGATCCGTTAATCCTGCTGAATAAAGCAGCCTATAGGCTACATATTTCTTGCAGCTGATGATAATATTTTGAGGATGTGCCCAGTGAAGCCCTGCCTCCTCCTCCTGAGAGAGGAGCAGTGAGTCTATCAGGCGGATTACAGGCTGTCCGCAGCACTGAGAGCTTTTATTCTGTCTGAATGAGGAAAACATCGCGTCTGTCTGCTGCCTGAGAGCTGAGAGCTGTCACATGGGGCCGAGGAGGGGGAAAGAGAAACATCGCTTCCTGAAATGATCCTCGTCACTGGCTGTGTATTGTTTTTTTGTTTTTTTATATAACATCTAACAACATCGCAGCGCGTTTTAATTCTCCCAGTCCGGATCTATTTGGTTGTGGATGATGATCAGCAAAGTTAAAAACGCCATGTCCACTCTGGTGGGAGGGATGATGCCTCACGGACACCACCACCACCACAACCATCACCCAGGAGGAGGTGGTGGTCAGCCCGGCGGACCTGGGGACAGCCTGCCGCCGCGCTTCCCCTACGGCCGACCGGACTTCTTGGACCTCACCCCGGAGCTGCTGCAGTACTCCACCGAGCACGCGTCACGGCCGGTGCTCACGTTAAAGAGAGACAGCAGGCTGCCCTGGAGGACGGGATATGCAGAGTGAGTCAGAGTCGTTCATTGTCGAAATGACACACAAAATCACCAAATATGATGATTTTATGATGGTGCATATGAGTGTCAGGCCTGTGTTGCTGCAGCCTCAGCAGCTCTGAGAACACTGCAGCAGCCAAGTGATGGCCAACATGGCCTTATGCTGTTTCTACCTTTCCTCACCTCCACTGAGCTGCTGTTAAATGATATTTAATGGAGCAGTAATGAGTCAAAACGCTCCCTATCATGCCACAGTGAAATTTGTGTTCAAAGATATTTGCCTACAAGGCTCCTCCTTGAGTCAATTTAAAGAGTTATGCTGGAATTAAGTCAATTTAAAGAAGAGTTATGCTGGAATTAGTCAGGTGATGCAAAAGTGAAAGCAGGAAATGTACCTTCTCTACTAACATGCCTTTCTCTGTTTTATCATACATCCCATGACCTTTCAGACACCTTAAAATAACCCAACATATAACCTATATGAGAACTCAATTGTGTTGGCCTTTTTTGCTGTTGTACAGTTTCTACCTTTCCTCACCTCCACTGAGCTGCTGCAAATTATATTTAATGGAGCAGTGTGTAATGAGTCAAAATGCATCCTTATCATGACACAGTGACATTTGTGTGCATTAGATATTTGACTACAAGGCTCCTCCTTGAGTCAATTTAAAGATGAGTTATGCTGGAATTAGTCAGACAATTCAAAAGTGAAAGCTGGAAATGTACCTTCTCATGCTTACTAACAAGCCTTTCTCTGTTTTATCTTACATCCATGACCTTTCAGACCTTAAAAAACAACAACGTATAACCTACAGTATATGAGAACTCAATTGTGTTGGATCAGTTGTAAATTGATATTTTTGCACATTTGAAAGGTAGATTTGTGTCCAGAAGTTGTGATCCGGGTTAATATTGAGGTCCTTTTTCCATTTTTCCATTGGTAGGGATATGGTAGAATCTGATGCAGATAAGATTTAGTCAAATTTGGAGAGTTGTTTCAGGGTATTTGCTTTGGTAGCGATATTTCTATTAATGGGTATGGTCTGATGCATTGATAGAGTTCCTTATTTGGATATGCTGTAAATATTGCTCTTTGCCTATGTTGAATTTGTCGTTTAACTGTTCAAAGGATGACAGCGAGTAATTTGTAAAGCGATGACGGAGGTGTGTGATGCCCTTTTCCCTCCATGTTTTGCATTTTATTGGTTGGTTATTCATTCTGAGATCTGGGTTTTGACAAAGTGTGGTTAATGTGCAGACAGCACATATGAGAGCTCAATTTCTTTATTTTTTTGTCTGTGTCTGGGAGCTTATTCTTAAAAATTGTCATTCTAAGTTTGTGTTTAGGTTGTTTCATCTTCATCCTTAAAAAAAAAGAAAATGTGACCATTCACATTTTTTTGTGAGCGTAGGTGCAGAGCTCCACTCCTCATGTCCTTGGCTTTACTGCAGCTGCTTTTATACTCTATAATACGCCTGCAGTGCTCTCACAGGTAGAAACAAAGCAGCAACATCTCATTCACACTATTGGCCAGGATTTGCTGTTTGGGCGATTCCCGCTGAGGAAAAACACATTCAGACATTCCACTCTCCCAGAGGAGAGGGGTGGGGAGAGATATGAAGGACTGAATAGCTCCAGCTCTACAGTATACAGTATAGAGTACAGTATGTTGGCTATACCACCCCCTGCCTGCCTGTCCTCCTGCACCCAGTGTGGAAAAAGAGAGAAAAAGGCTGAGTCATGCAGAGAGCCTCAAGGGGACAGGGACGAGATCTGTGACGACAGCCGTCTCAGAAGACTGAATGGTCGAGGTCAAATGAGGATGCTGTGTAATGCATAAAGGGAGGTTATGTTAGTGTGTGTGGGAATATGCACCGTCATCAGTGCTGTTATCTGCATTCCACCGCAAATGACTCTGAATCTGTAATCACGGCATTAGCAGTGCTGTTTACAACACAACCTAATCGGCTGATCTGCTCATGCATCAGCTGTCAGTGCTTGAGTGTAAAAATCCCCTAAGTCCACACTCATCAGTGTTAAATTGCTAGGGGTGTAAATCACATGTTTCATCACGATACAATATTATACAGATTCTGTGGTCAATGATACAATACAAAGGCTTATCTTAAAGATGATATGTAATGATGTTTTCACTTTGCATCGATGACATTGGATTGTCATTGAATCGATATATTGATTCAATGACAATCCAATCCAATCCATATGTATCGTCACGCCCCTATAAATTAACACATTGGGAGCAGACAAAAATAACAAATCAATCCCAAATGAATATGACTGAAAACATCATCAATTAACACTGGACATAAAGACTCTGTCCACTCTCTAAAGTGCAGCATTAATGCCACATTACTGCTGTAATCGGGTTGTAAAGGCTGTACACTTGGATGAATGTACGGCAGTGTTTATTTAGGATTGATTGACAAAGTTATTTATTTACTCACACAGCTGATATGACTCTGATAAGACTATTTGGAGCCATTAAAAGGTGCTAAATGAACTGTGATGTGAGTGGACTGATTGGAACATGGATGGTTAAACTGCGCAGCATCACCGTAGATCAATCTGGCTGAAAATATAATCTTCACAGAGCAAGATTTATCTATTGGAGCATCTATTAGCGTCCTCCCTTTTGTCTGGTGCTGCTCACTCCCCTTGTGCTGTAATGAGTTGGAACAGTGAAGGCCAAACAGTGCAGGAGGTGGATGCTGTCCAGTTGGAGGCCGCCCTACTGGCTTACACTCAGACTCTCTGTAACTTTATCCACTTTGATATCACTTAATGAGGATTCATGATCATTGTTGTCGGGTTAGCCTGAGCAGTTTTTTGGTATGTTTTCACTGGTCCTGATGCACCGTGTGTTTGCTTATGGTCGTAAAAGCTTTGAGCATCGTTGCTGTCTCAGACGTCAGACACACAGGGTCTAATTTTGAAGGGAATTGCCTAAAATCTGTCAGCAATTTTAGCACCACACAGGTTTAGGATGCTCGAGATAATGAGTCTAAATGATGCCGTTCAACATCGTGTCAGCACAAACATGTGAGTGCACTTACGGTAAGCCACTCAGAGTGCTTTTGTCAAATGGCTATTTAATACAATTTAATATGGAGGCGAGCCGTCAGGCCCCGCTTGCACGGAGATCATGAGAGAGAGTGTGAGGAGGCATATACTCGTTTTGGAAATGTATTCATCTCTAATTTCAAACCAAGATACGCATGGGAACACATTTTTTTTCATACATATCATCTATGAGTTCATATATAATTGATTATGATCTATGATGTAATAGCTCTGTGTGATATTATTAATAATGCATGAATGAACAGATGTTAGCCGACTATGAAAGTAAGCTCTCTGTAATGCAGGTACAAGAGAATGATGACGTTTTAACAGAATCATTTCACTTTGGAAAAAAAATTCTCTCATAAGATTCAGAACAGTTCCTGTCACACTTAACATTGAATGTGCAGTAACTCTTTTGTTAAAGCGGCTATAATCAATATTTTTATATTAACAGTATATCAAATGGCAATGTGAAAACAATGTGTAATGTGAGAGGCGTCGCTCGTAATGGTGAATCTAGAGAGAATCTGCAGCTCCCCTCAGCCTCACAGAGTTTACTGCTGGTTTCAGTTCATTGTTTAGCTGTCTGGCAGCAATTTTACTGTTTTTGTTCATTCTCACTGCTCTCATAGTGTTGTTTTCAGCTGCAGCAGGCAGCTGGTTTTAGTAAAAAAGCTAAAACCCCGCTGTACACTACCTGCTCAACACCAAACAGCAGACAGACAGGGTTAGCAACTAGCTGTTGAACATAGTGGAGCATTTTGTTGTTGGTAGAGGCCAAAAACAGAGCTAAAAGAGAGTGAATATTGGACTTACATAAATCAGGTTGATAGAAACACGACTCAAAATGAATGATAATGTTGCTCCGTAACTTCTGGACTCATAGATGTGGGTTAGAAGGGCCCTGCTACACCCACTAATAGGTTTTATCATCTATTCACATGGGCGATCACCGAAAAAAGGAATAAAAGAAAATGACAGCGACCTCTAATGACCGTAGTAATTATGACAGGAGTAGAAGCAGAAGTCAGGCGCTGTAGTATAGACAGCGTGACACTCTATAAGGATCGAGGTTGGGGTCAATGGATGTGACACAAAACACAGGGTTTTTACCCAGGAGACCGGGGTACGCATTCCGTGTGAAACCAACAATGTGTAAAGTTGTCTTTGTGTTCACAACTTTAGGTTTCACTTTCACTTTTCAAACGTAGTTAGTTTAAACCAAAACATAATCTATTTCCCTAAACTTAACTAAGTGGTTTTGTTGCCTAAACCTAAACAAGCTGTTTTGTTTGTGTTCAAAACATCTCATTCAGTAACTGACCCACATCTATGAGTCTTATAACGACGGATAATGCACATTTAATGAGATGTTTGCCACATAGACTTAAAAGATGACGATATGTTAATGTTGTTTCCGCTGCCTCTAAGTTGCTAAAAAGATGTTTTTGTAGGTTTAAGTACATGGCTGAGGTTGATCCATAAGTAAAGAAAAGTAGATGAACTAAAGCATCTTCAAGCTTTCAGTGAGTTGAGGTGTAGACAGCTGCAATGTAAAGTCATAAAGACGTCCCTGGTATTTTGAACATTCACTGTGTGTTGTTGCCATGCCTTTCAAAGCAATGAGCAGAACTATGTTCCTGTTTTTTGTTCCTATCACCCATATCCTCATTTACAGGCTTTTACATGCTTAAACTGACATTATTCTGTGTCCAGATCCTAAAGTGATAGTGAGACACAGTATACGAGTTGTAGCATGTTTTTATTACAGTACCTGCATTATGTTCTACGCAATATTCAAGTTACTGCAGTACCTCGCTGTTATTACTGTACAGGGGGTTTGTCAGCGTCACTTCTCATTCCAGCATTGCACCATCTTGCAAACATGACGTGCAACTTCCTCTCCCTGAAAAGGAATTCAGACTATGACTAGGCTAATTCTTACGTGCTACAGATGAAGACTCTGTTCAGGCCTGCAGTGTTTGTTTAGCTGCTCACCTTCACCTGAAGTAACACAGTTTAGCAACAACCAGGGGATTCATCTATTTTTCACATTCAGTTTGTAAAGATCCTCTCAAAGCATCCACTCTTTTACTCTCGGATGTGTCTGTGTTGTGAGCAGAGGGATTAGATACACACCCACAGGCCAGACTGCACAAACAGGTACTATTGACCACTAGTAATGCGGAAAGCATTAAGAACAAAGATGACACATACTGTAGAAATACACATCAGAGGTATACTGGTTACATCCTTGTGTCAGAAAGTACACATTTTTAATGGAAAATTATCAACAACTCAAAATGTAAAAGATTATTTAAGAGGTGTTTTCATTAGAAACCGCTGATCTGCCTCTGATTGAACTACAAAATTTCACATCAGCCCTTCCTGAGTTGCACACGTTGAAAAGATATGAGGTGAATGGCGACATTTTTTAACCACAGTTTTACTTGTTTCGACAGATTTATTTCTTTTCTTCTCTGAGAAAGATGTCTAATAAAACCACAGACGTGGTTAAAAAGTCCAACAGCCTCAACTTGAGCATTCACTGGAACTCTCAACTTCCTCTTTTGAACTTTCCTTGCTTAATAATGTAGTGTTCAGTAGGAGGGTTCAAATATGACCAAAATGGTTTTCAGTCACAAGTTATGGAAACTTATGACCGAAACGCTGATAAGTGAAAGAGTTATATTATAGGAAGGCTTGAGCTCTTGGTTTAGAATCACATCCTCCCACGCCACTGACATTATGTTCAATTATAGCCCATTGAGTGCATGTGACTGCTTTCAAAACAGGGAATAATTGCTGATTCTTCACTGTGGGAGACGTGGAACTTCATTACACTGCATAAAAATGTAGAAAGGAGACATTTGCTTTTATATTCAACCTGGTCCCTTCTTCATTATATCAGGAATTTCAATTTTTTTTAGTATTGTACAAGCTAACTGTTCCACTATTTTTACGTTTTATTGAACATTATTAACTTTACTAATATAAAATATGTTTATTTAAAAGACCAGAATGTGAAATTGTCTTAGAAAAGAGTAACATTATAAGAGGTCTCATGGTGGCCATTTTTTCAGCTAGACTAACATACTGTCGGCCTCCAATAATCTCTGATACATCCAATAACAGCACATAAAACTCTGTATTTCGTGCCAACTCTTGGCCTTGGCAGAAAGTTTAGACGACGATCAGGCGACTTTAAATTCTTCCCTGCCATTAGTCCTAATGCAGGGAGCCCCGTGCAGGACACTGTGGAGCCTGTCTCCTGCTTTCAACTGATTAGACAGTGAAAGGGCTTTTTATAATCCATATTTGGGCAGCAGTTGCATTTTGCCTCATTTCTGCTGCTCTCTGATATCGGAGCTTCTGGCCAGACCTTTCCTGCAGTGATTGTAATCAGCTGAACTATTTGGAAAGTGAGAGGTCAAAGGTCTTATTTTGATGAGATTTTTTTTTCTCTGGATGTCTCTCGTCTCCTTTGTTTGACTGTCCAGTTTTTCCTCTATCTCTCTCTCACTGTTGGTCTCTTTCTCTTGGTGATCCCAGCAGTAACTGATAAAGTACTAATCCCTTCTCTGCAGAAGTTTCCGAGGGAATCTTTATGACAATACTTGCATTACTTGGATTGCGCAATAGGCATTATGCCACATTATCCAGCTAATGTGGCATTTATCTATAATTGAAACTGAAAAACTGTTACATAATATGCCAGCATGAGGTCCAAAATGCAACCTGTCCAAGTCTGCTTAATGTGGCAGCTTAGAGGAACATGCCAGTGGATGTCTGTATGTTTTAGTCCATCTAATACGGATACTATTACTATTAATACTATTTTGTAAAACATGCTGTTGTGTTTTAGATATTATTTTCATGTATTTCGTCCCACTATTTGAGGCAACCATTAGTTTGTATTCATTTCAATAAAGAATGAAAATCAATTAGCAGATTCTTGAAAGTGCAATCAGTAGATGGTGAGAGGTTATCATTGCTTGGTAAAGCAGTTAAAGCTGCACTAATCAATATTTTTACATGAACAATGACTGAAATTATTAAGTAATGTGAAAAGCTTCGCTTGTTGTTACAAACCCACAGAGACTCTGCAGCTCCCCTCAGCTCTTTGGCTGCGCTGCCCCCAAGTAGAATGCAGGTTTATGGTGCAGAATGATTTACAATCATAGACTGTATATAAGAAGTAGACGTCGTCACGGTGACGTCACAGTGACGTCACCCATTGGTTTGTGGACTGCCTTTTTGAAGCCTCGAGTTCAGCATTTTGGCTGTCGCCGTCTTGTTTTTTGACACGAGAGGGTGGAGCGAAGTACAACCGAATGATGAATAAGACATTTTTAGGTGACCAAAATGTTAATATTCACTTTCATGAACTGAAAACACACTGTGAAAGGGTTAAAGTTGTAAGACGAAAACATAGACCGGACAACGCCGTGGTAGCGACCTGTCAATCACAAGGTAGCCACGCCCTAAAGCATCCCCTGCTTTATGGTCTATTTGACTCTAAATGGGACCATAATTTACTAAATGAACATCATGCTGTATTGAAGAAGACTTGAAACTAGCGATTGAGACCATAAACTCATGTTTACAATGTTTACTGAGGTAATAAATCAAGAGAGAAGTAGGCTCATTTTCTCATAGACTTCTATACAATCAGACTTCTTTTTGCAACCAGAGGAGTCGCCCCCTGCTGGCTGTTAGAAAGAATGCAAGTTTAAGGCACTTCAGCATTGGCTTCACTTTTCAGACCCAGAGGTTGCCCACTGTTTACAGTTGATACTCTATCGTTTTAATCCATGATGGATTACACAACTCACAAGCAAATTTCAAGAACCTACTAGTTGATTTTCATAATGTACTGAATTGAATGAACGCCAATGGTTGGAAAAAAGAAAAAAAATGGTATGGTTAAACTAAATTGATGAGTGTTAGAGTGTGCACTTGAGCGTGTAACAGGAAATCTGTCGCTATCTGTTACTATTTTTCATAGATAGAGCTACGCAGCACAGTTTCCTGCAGCTTCACCACAGCGGTCTGCATTGGTACCTCCAGTGAGCACTGCTGCAGCACACACCACCAGGGTAGATGACGCTGCCAGAGAATGAAACAGTGCATTACTCTAAAGCTATTATCCTCTGCAGGCATCAGCTCATAATAAAAACACTTAATCCCTCCTGCAAGTTCCCTCTGGGACATGACAGCATCCTGTCCCACTTTTTTCCTTATACTCCTCCACTCTCTCCATATTTCTGTCTGCTATCATACTTTCATGTGGTTAGAGGTAGCAAACACTATAAATCATCTGACTCCAGGCTCACCTTCCTTCCTCGCCTATCTTTCCATCAGGGTGATCAATGCGGGGAAGAGCATGCTGAACGAGGACCAGGCCTCTTGTGAGAAGCTGTTCGTGAAGAAGCCGAGTGGCAAACACCGCAACTCCTCTCTGCTGGAGGACAATGGGGTGAGTGAACAGGAGTCGATGAATGAGGTATGAAATGTCTGGCTGAAGTCTGAATGTTCCAGTAAACAATTAGTGATGTTTTTCAATCTGACGTCGGTGTACTCTAAATCCTGAAGGTGTCTGAGGTATTTGGAATCCTTGCTATGTAGCTTCAAACACAATATAGTCTGAGCAGTATAGTGCATTGATATAATAATTGCATCATTGCATGCATTGTAGTTATCTGATACCCAGTAGTGGTGCCTTCGTATCCTATTTGGTATTGATGGATTCACCTCCCGTCCCTGTGGGACTTCTAATTTTTCACTATCTATACTGTCGTCCAAATGTCTCTGATATATCCCTCAATGTTCATCGTCTCATTATTACAAAGCAAAGAAAACAAGTCCCAGTGGTCAGAAAACATACATGATAAGCATTTTGTGGAATGTTTGTATCTTCACTCTCAGCTTTGCAGTAAAGAATATATAACTGCAGAATGTATACTCCCGTGTTCTGCGAGGCAAAAGTACTGTTTTTGTCAATGGAGTCTGGTGGCTTTGAAGAAAGTGATATAATGGCTTCAGTTCCCTGTCGGAAAGGGCTGTCTGATGGCGAGGTAAAGCCACTGTGGACGGGAGCCTTATTTTTGCCACCTAAAAAAATTAATATCAGTTTAAGTGTATATTTAGAATATTTTAAAAACCTAAAAAAAATGGATCTGCCCTTTAAAGTGCCAGTTTGGTTGTCTTTTTTCTATTACAATCAAGATTTGTTATGATTCCATTTTTTAAAAGCAGATATAATCAATATTTTTACAATAACAATGGATCACACGACTACTTGTGTGTGGAAGAAGTCACTTGTAGAGACAAAGCCCACATAGAATTATCACTCAACGGAGCATTTTAACTCGGTGTTTTGGAGTCCTGCAACTTTACTGTTCACTCTCACAGCTCTCAGTAGCTGCTGTTTTCAATGAAAAAGCTCTAATAACCCACTGTACACTACCTGCTGAGCACTAAACAGCAGACAGACACAGGTAGCGATTTACTGGTGAACATAGTTTTTAGCAGCTGAAGGGCGGGATATTCAATTCAGTCAGGAGTTGGTAGAGACCAAAAACAAAGCTAAGAGAGAGAGTGAATAATTACCGCATTATCTCATCAGGTGGCCGCAAACACGACTCCAACTCAATGCTAATGTTGCTCCTCTATCTGCAGAATGTGTAAACAGGCAACTGACTACTAACATGTTAGCCATTTCAACTGAAAAGGTGATATTAGGTCACTGCCCCCGGTGGCCAAAAATCTGTTATTGCAGGTTTGAAGGTGCCAGATCTGGCTGAGCAGTGACTTTTTTTTACTCTCTGCAATCAAGATAGTGCAGCAATTCGATCATAGTGATTCATTTTCTTAACATAAAAAAATGTGCACACACTACAGGTTTGCCCTGTTGAACATGGTACGTCATAAGAATTGTGTCCGTGTCCATAGATCACAGGCCAAAGACAGGTTTATCAGGGATTGTAGTCCTGTAATCTTTCTAAACACATTTACTCCTCAGGTCAATATATCTGTTTTAGACCTACTATGCCTGCACACGCACCCCCCCAAAAAACACACACACACACACACACACACACACACAAACACACGTTCTCGTCCTCCATTTGGTGTAAATGAATTACATCATCCCTTGTTTTGCACCCCTCCCCCACTTGAGTCTAGCATCAGAGCGGGAAGCAGATGCCTTGTGCCTGTTCATGTGTTAGTTAGTCAGTCAGGCCAACTCTGCTTGTAAACACGCCTGCAAACACAAAGGTGGCAACGCCTCTCCATCGCCCAATGCATCACAGTGGATCAGCAAAAAGCCTAGCGATGAGATGAGGAGATTTTTTCCTGCTGTCTCTCCATCGCTTGTGTTGATCCCATTTGGACGGATATCAAAGAACACTTGATTTTCACTGTTAATATCACTTCAGTTTCATGTTTTTTGCACACTATACTGTTCTATATTGTTTTAGACTTGAACTATATGAATCATGAAAAGTAAAGCAACAATATTTTGATGTCTTGCCAACTTTTCCCTAATATTATAATCTAGATTTGCTCCTCAGTAAGACCTGAACTGGAAGAAGCATATTGCTTAGCATTAAAAATGTCACCAGCTGCAGACCCAGAGCCTGTAAACCCTCACAAATCTGTGCCTTCTGCTCAGAGTTGTAATCTCGTGGGAGGTTTTTGAACCCATTTTTTTTTTTAAACTTTCTTTTACTACATTTATTTAACACATTGTTATATTCATATAATTTTTTTTAGGATGGAACAGGAATCCCTCTCCACTTCTGGGGCGTGTTTGACGGACATGCAGGTTCTGGAGCCGCCATCATGGCCTCCAAGCTGCTTCACCGCCTCATCAGAGACCGTTTGGGAGAAATCTGCCACCTGATGGAAAACCCCACCAGCGCACCTCCTATCTGCCTGGCTAAGAACGGCAGCCCGTACCAGGCGGACGCAAAGAAGGGGGCCGCGCAGGAAACAGAAGGCCCCGATGCCGTCACTGACTCATCAGTGCGCTTTCACATGGAGAAGGTCGTCAGTTTGGAGAGCCTGGTGATGGGAGTCATAGAGACCGCCTTCTCACAGATGGTGAGCAGATGATCACTGACAAACTCTGAGAGAAAACAAGAAAACAGTACCTAACATATTTCAAGCTCCACTGGGTATTTAGGCACTTTTTTTTTTTATCTTCAAACAGCAACATTACTGAAGATTTTAACCTCAATTCCCAGAAAGCACTTCAGGCTTACTATGATTTGCACCAAAGATCAGATCGGAGAAAGATCTTATTTTAATGAATTTAACTTTCTTTCAAAGCTTTTCTACCATGGCAGTATCTCAATAACTATTGGATGGATTGCCATTAAATTTGGTTCAGACATTCATGTTCCCCTCAGAATGAATTGTAATAACTTTGATGATTCCTTAACTTTTCATCTTAAAGCCATCATCAGGTTAAATTTTCACTTTGTCCAATCTTGTTTTATGAACAAATACCCACAAAACTAACGAGCCTTAGCTGTACGTTGTGTTACGTGCTAAACACCAGAGTAACATTATCATTATGAGGAAGTTTGCATGCTTATGTAAGCATTTTGCTCAAAGCATTGCCGTGCCCAAGGGCAGCTTTGTATGACTGCTAACTTGGCTGCAGACTATTTTTTTTAATCTTCAGTTCTTCCTGTTTGTAAATAATATCCAAACTTCAAATGGGCAAATAGCCCAAATCTGTCAGTAAGCTCAAAGTGATACTCTTCTCTGATGCAACGGCTGTCTGGTTTAGATGATACTGATAACCCACAGCCTAAGTAATGTATTCTTCAAAGCCTCCTTGTTTCTCTCCATCAGCACTGCTGTTTTGTTTTGAATATGAATATTTATGGAGAAAATAATGAGCTCTTCAGGCTGATTAGAGGCAAAGTGAGCTCTTGAACCTCTGAGGTTTTATGGCCTTTTGTTTTTACTTTGATTTTTCCTCTTTTTTTATTTCAGGATGACCTAATTGAAAAGGAAAAAACGTCCTATGCCATCTCCGGTGGGTGTTGTGCCTTAGCCGCCATTCATTTAATGGGGAAACTCTACGTTGCCAATTCTGGAGATAGCAGGTGAGAGAACTGAGAGAAAATGACTCTCTACTGCAGACCACAGGATAAAATCTGTGTAATTCACTCTAGCTCTCCGCTGTACAGTGAATGGAGATTTATATGGGAAATCCTCTCAGACACAGCAGCTTCTTGTGCCCCCTGGGGGTCACTTTGCGTACTGCAGCATCATGACACTGTCAGTGTGAACCTTCTCACTCCTGTCTCCTCTCCCTCTTGTCTCCCTGCAGGGGCATAATCATCCGGAATAATGAAGTTATTCCCATGACGAATGAATTCACACCTGAGTCAGAGCGACAGCGGCTACAGTATCTGGTATTCTTCTGTCTTCTATGTTTCAAATACAAATATTTTACCAAAAGACGCAAAACTTTTATAATCTTGTAATTGCAAAGCAAGCTGTAAAATGAAGAGTATAAATATAAACAGTTGATCTTTACAAGTCAAATGAGGTGTTACTAACAATAAAGTTGAGGTAGGAAATCCTGTATTACACCGACACGTTTATCTGTGCCTGTTTTAGTTGCTGGATGTAGTTGTGAGTCACAGTGTAGGTGGATGATGTTTGCTGCTACTGCAGGTCTTCTGTTACACATGAAATCTTCCAGCTTTTCTTCAGAGTCGTGACAGACGTTTAGGCTTAAGTAAAGCCGGTAGTTTGATGCGACCTGTCTCGTTTTGTGTGTCCCTCCAGGGCTTCCTGAGGCCGGAGCTCCTGGGTAATGAGTTCACTCACATTGAGTTCCCTCGTAGGATCCAGCATAGCGAGCTAGGCAAAAAGATGCTCTACAGAGACCACACCATGACTGGCTGGTAAACCCATCCGAGATCCTTTTTAATCACATATCTGACAGTTAATCACTTTTCATGAACACTATACTCTGTATTGGGCATTCGATAGTTATGGATCTCCAATCAAGGGCAGCAACTAATGATGATTTTAATTATCGATTAATCTGCCTATTATCTTCTAGATTAATCAATCATTCCTTTAGTCTATGATATATTAGAAAATAGTAGAAATGTCCATCACAGCTCCAGTTGTTTAAATTACTTTTTGAACAAGTTTAAAACCCAAAATATTAATTTTACAATGATTAAAAAAAAAAAGAAAATCAACAAATATTAACATTAGAAAAGTTAGAACCAGTGAATTGTTGGCATTTATGCTTTAAAAAATGACTTAAACATTTAATGAGTTATCAAAATTGTTGCTGTGTTTCAGTAACTTACATCTGAGATGTGTTGGTTGTCTTATTTTAGGGCTTATAAGACGATTGTTGAAGATGATCTGAAATTCCCCCTGATATATGGAGAAGGGAAAAAGGTAAGAAACATGGAAAACCTAATGTATTTTACAGACTCTCTACAGCAGCTGATACATTATTGGGCAGTCATTTTTAGTAATTTGTTAAATTCTTAATAATCCCTCTTAAGTGGATTTTCCAAGAACTGAATCACATCCTGAACCAATAACCTACATTACTGTCTGTGTGTGTCTTTGTGTGTGTTTGTCCTTACTGTGAATGTGTTGGTATATACAGGCACGTGTCATGGCGACAATCGGAGTGACCCGTGGGCTGGGAGATCATGACCTGAAGGTGTACAACTCCAACATTTACATCAAGCCCTTCCTCTCCTGCGTCCCTGAGGTGAGTGTGAGGAGTCAGAAGCAGCGCTGGTTGTCAGCGCCGCCCGAGGAGTCACCTCAGCATCGCTGCTCTAGCCACCTTGGAGCCTTTAGGATACATTTGAGCAGCTTTTGGGACTTTGGCTTCACTGTTGCTTAAAGCTGTGTCTCATAATGTGTTTTTGTTGCCGTGTTGCAGACTCAGATATGGTGCAAAGAAACAAATTTGTTCACATCAGCAGTCATTTTTTTCACCTTTTATTTAAAGAGATTTTACATAAGAAGGAGGAAACAAACATCAACAAAGCATGGGAACTGAGTGGGGTATACAATACTGTCCAGTCTTTATGCCCATATTGTGACGTGGGAAAATGCTGTCCCTTATTCCTCAGGGAAAACATAAATTTTTCCATCACAACTATTTCCATACATTGTTATGCCTCTGCACCGGTGACAGCCATGGCCGGACGCATTATGTTTTTGGGTTGTCCATCCGTTGTATGGACGTACGTCCATCCGACCCATCCCATTCTCATGAATATCGCAGGAACGCCTTGAGAATTTCATCAAATTTGGCACTAAACGTGCACTTGGACTCAAGGATGAACTGATTAGACTTTGGTTGTCAAAGGTCACTATGACCTCACAAAACAAGTTTTTGGGCCATAACTCAAGAATTAGTATGCTAATTATGACAATTTCACACCAATGTGTAACAGGATAAATGGTGAAGTGATGCAATTTAGGACAGAAAAAAAAAATCAAAAAACAGAAATAAGTTGGTGCACAGAGAAGCTTGTGTCTGTGCAAACAACTCTTTTCACCACAGGGTTCATCAGGCTGTCTCATACACACTTGTGATTAAATGGATTTGTAAGCCCTGATACAGTTTAGAGACAATTCTTGAATTGTTCTGATTATGTGAACCAACCAGAAGATCATTCACTGCGGAGCCCTCAGTGGATGAATCGTCCTTTTTTTACTTCCTTCACATCTAATCCCTGACCTGTAAAATATCTAAATATATCTTTGTTTTCAAGATCAAATTTCTTCTTCAATTTATTAAAAATGATAATGTGCACAGGGCTGTAATTCATGCAGTCATTTTAACCTTTTTCAAGAATAGTTACAAGTCATCGCAGCACTTGTTATCTCTGTTTTCTGGAGTTAAAAATACTCTCTGCCTCTCGTGATAGATTTTATTTCTCATTTCCTGTTCCTGTTCGAGCACTTGTCAGCTCAGCATTACAGGAATATTATCAGGCCTCTGTTTCCTGATCTCAGCTTATCTAACCATATCATCAGTCGCTTGTTGTAAGTCACTCTAAATAAGTGGCTCAACATAATGTGAAAAAAAATGTGAATGCACATGAGCAGCTGTGGCACTGTAAATGGAGGTTATGCCCCTTTTATGCCAGCATACATTTGCTAATCCTACAGCACTAAACACACAAGCACAATATGTTCTTCTTTCATGACGGCACGATGAATAAAACTTTATCAATAACATGTCTTTGTGTCACAGGTGAAGGTTTATAACGTGGATGAAAACAAACACGGCCCAGACGACGTCTTGGTCATGGGCACAGATGGATTGTGGGACGTAACAACGGACAGGGAAGTGGCAGAGGCTGTGTCAGCCTACTTATCCTGCTGTGACCCCTCTGATCCCATGAGGTATGTGTCAAATAATCCTTTACATTAGGTTTTTGTTCTGGCTATACAGTATGTTCTGTCATGTGTCGCGTGTGTGAACATGTTGTACATGAAACTACCATAAAAGCTGCAGTTTCATAAATACTCAGTACGTCCATTAGGTGGTGACAAATACTCTCCTGCAAAGTTGTGCTTATAGTTATAGTAGATATACAGTTTATATAGCCTACTGTATAGTATGAGGTATGTCAGCTCAGTAATGTTAACTGAGCCTCCCATTTTGTCATTTATAAACATTTAGTCACAAGCAGATAAAAGGACATTTAAAGTGTTTGTTAATGTACAGTATTTTCAACAATTATAACTTCTCTTATGAAGAGATGAAGATATATTTTATATGATTTCAAATGTGTAATATTATATTGAGAATAGGTTTGTGAAGGTTCTCAGTCATCCAGGTCATGGTATCCGAGTAAGGGTTAAATCAGCAGCAACTGGACTCGGTTTAGATTCTTGAAGACGTTTCACTTCTCATCCGAGAAGAAGCTTCAGTTCTGGCTGAATGACTGACTGGAGTGTCAGGAGGATTTTTAACAAACGCCGCATCCCTGTGTTTTTCAAGCCCAGCAACACCCTCAGACAGACAGAACTGTTGCATGTCAAAATTATCAGCAGTACTATTAGACAAATAAAACTTTTTTTGCGGTCATGGGAGATTTCCCTTGTCATACTGTATAGGAATGAGCCAACCACAGCGTTGTCCGGTCTGGGAGTTTAACTGTGTGTTTTCAGTTCATGAAAGTTAATTATAACCTCTTTGGTCACCTAAAAATGTCTTCGTCGGCATTCGGTTTTACTTAGCTCCACCGTCTCGTGTCACTTTTGGTTGCAAAAAACCAAGGTGGCGACGGCCAAAAAACGAAATTGAGAAGGCCAAAATGCCGAACTCGAGGAACTCGAGGCTTCAAACGGCAGCCCACAAACCAACGGGTGACGTCACGCAGTTACCAAACTGATTTAGTTTGATTAAGTCAGAAGGTCAAATAATTTTTCTTGACCACTGTACAAGAAGCAAGCTTTATTTTGTCTGATAAACCTGTGATTGAATATGAATCTGTATGTTGTATGTGTGTTTGTGCTCGTCATAAATTATAGTGCACTTCACTACTGTTATGACTGTTACTGTTAAATACTGTTTTTCTGCTCTCTGTGTGTCTCACAGGTACACTCTGGCAGCCCAGGACCTGCTGATGAGGTCACGAGGCGTGCTGAAAGAGCGCGGCTGGCGGCTACCCAATGAAAGACTGGGCTCAGGCGATGACATCACTGTGTTTGTCATCCCGCTGGCGGGGCAGGAGCCAGAGACATGACAAGGCGGCGCAGCGACCGCTATGACAGGGATGACGCTTTTCGGGTCCTTCCCTCCTAACTCCTTAAACCCTGGACCGACGGGGCGGCGGGAGGAGAAAACACCTTTGTCATAGGGGAGACTCGGGTCTGAGCAGCACCCTCATCAACCCCAGACTGGACCCAGCATCAGCTTCACTTCAACCCAACCCAGGATCATTGGGTTGGTCTCAGTCATATAACAAACGATTTCCAGTGACATTATAAGAGAAGTCACACTCTTCCTCCCAGACCTGCTGTTTGTGACGATTGCCAGAGAGAATTAAACCCTCGTAGTATTTTTGTTTCCCCGTTTACGTTTGAGGTTGGACCGCTACTCGATCCTTTGAATGGATTGTTCATTTTCATGTCATATAAATCCTGAATGTGACTCCCTTTTGTAAAGAAAAAATAAGAAAAAAATGTTTCACAATCATATATTTTAAAGGGGATTGCAGTAAAGAATGTGAGGAAACCAAAGAGATGCTGTTGTGGCATAAGGATGGAAACCTGTAAAAAAAAATATATATATATAAAAAATAAACAAAAAAATCATTAGATTCATGTCTGTACATTAAAGAAGCATGTAGGAAGTAAAAACAGTGGAATGGATCAGTTTTTTTTCAGCACTGGACTCAGAATCAGTTGAGCCTGTATTTCTTTACTTCCTGTTTTAATCATGAATGAATGAACGACGACACCTTATAGGCACTCGAAGACTGTTGCACATGCTCTGTGGTAGCCTGTTGATTGTGATATCTTTTAATTGAATGTGCTCATAAATGATTTGTTTTTATTTTATTGTCATTACAATAGAGAGAACAGATTGTTACACTTGTGTTCAGTTTTTTAAAAAAAAGAAAAAAGGATCATTTATCTAATTTAACATGTTTTATTTTTTTAACTCGCAGAGCAGAAAGTAATCGGTTCTCAGTAAATGTCTCGGTATAGTAAGATGTGATAAACGTCACACATATGCCTTATTAAGAGATGAAGATCTTTTCTTCAGATGCACTAAATTTGATCCTCCCTGTAGAAGATGCCCTTAAATGTACCGTATACGTCTTTTGTACCATTTTTGTTATTTAGATTATCCATATATATATTTTTGAAGACAACTTTGGCTGTAAGCAGTATCAGGAGTTTTAGTTTTATGTTTCTATCCATTAACTGTTTGTTTAGAGAGACGGTGTGTCCTAGAGTAGGAGGTAGAAGGATAATGTGTACCAGCTTAGAAATAAATCAGATTTTTCCCATTTGCTTTGGACTTGTGTTTTTCCTCAGTCCCATCTATTTCTCAGAAGGACGTTAACGTTTGCTGTGAGCAACTAATGAGTCAGAATAGTTCAGAGAGCCTGTCACTGATAATTACAGTTTGACTAAGAAGAAAGTTCAGTTACCATAATATTCACTTTTTCCTATATTGACTCGTGGCATTAACGTCATTATGAGTCAGTATTTAGTTATCTGAAGACAATTATTTTCCCTATCAGAATTTATCCATTTGTTTTTATCACATATTGAATTTCAGGAGGCAACAAGTTTCCAAAAGGATGGATGAACTTTTTTTAACAATAGAAAAGTAGTCTGCTTCATGTTTATTGACATGAGCATAAAGCTTTTGAACATAGTATTAACTATTTAAGGATTAACCGTTGTGTTTTGTTGACATTGGCTTTACTTCCTCAACTGTTTTGGGTCTAACAGACTCCAAATCTTAATTACCTTAAAACAATAAATATTTATTTTCCTTCTTTGACCTTATAAGTATTGAAGTGGTAACCCTTCACTTTGACACAAACTGGCCTTACACTTGTTATGAAAATGACCGGTAATACCATAATGTAATATGTGATATTAAAAGTAAGTAAACTAAGGTATTACCAGCAAAATTACCCATTAACATAACTCAGCCTATGCAGAATGGACCCTTTAATACTATTTTATATTACATTACCAGTCTAATATTGTTATTGCATTTTAATGTAGCTGTCGAGGTTGTGCTAATGTTAAAGGGACTGTTTGTAAGAATCAGAAATGCTTGTTAACAGCGACACCTGTAGCCGCTAAGTCAACGAAAGTCAGCGTCGGGCTCGCGCTTGTGCTCGCTCTACATAGACATGAACGAGCATCACTCAAAACAATGAGGCGACACACGTCAGCTAAAACCACAATATCACTCTATATTTCAGCTGCTTGGCAGTAATGTTAGCTGACCAGACGAAGGTCTCTTCATGAATCACTGCTGATCCTAGTGTTGGCTTTTCCTGCTTCAGCCTCCCGACCGCGGCCGGAGGGAACAGGGGAGACACCGGAGTTCTGGTCGGAGACGATAACGTTTCGTTTACCGACCCGGATTGATTTATACGTGTAAGAAGTTACAAACAGTACCTTTACCTTTTGGAGAATTTAAAGGCCTCCATTGTCCACCCTCACAGGTGTTTTCACTTTAGTCTGATCAAAAATTTCACATGGAGCCTTTAATCATTTTTTATTTTTTTTTTGTGATTTGAATATTTTTATAACATTTTCTGTATGGTTTCATTTCATTTCACAGTTACATTTTGACAGCAGAGAATGAGAAAACATTAAATAGTCAATGCAAGATCAATATTCATATACAGCCATATAAAACAGTTAACGTAGGTGAAACAAATAAAATAAAACATATATGAAACCCTTTAGAATTCATGGATTACAGGAGGTCTGTGAAAAAAAACACACACACTCTAATCACATTTTATAAGTTGGTCATGTGTTTTGTGAGTAACATCTTTAAGAACTGCAGCTGAAAATTAATGAAAATGAATGCAGTATAGGCTAGAGTCCAAAAGTAGGCCCTCTGAAAGGTTGTGGAGTAGAAGCATAAAAATAAAGTACAAATAGGCCTACTGCAAAATTGTACTTAACTACAATACTGGAGTAGTCAGCTACTTTCCACCACTACTAATTATTCATATAATGCAGAGACATTTTAGTGCTGCATGTCCAGGCCATACTTGAGGTAAGACTCACAAAGCCTCACCTGGCAGCCTGCAGCAGTATGTGAAGTGAAGGGTTGGTCTGCACTCTGCTGAGATCCACACCCATCCCTCCTGTTGCACGAGTCTTCTGGTACTACGGATGATGTCATCTTTGACCGTGGAGGAGGAGGGACCTGATGGTGACTCCAGAGCTGCAGCAGCTCCATCAAGTCAGTCAGCAGTAACCATAACAACACCGGAAATACAGGCAGGGCCCTTCAAAATAATGCTGTAAACTGTAATGTCACTTCAGGGGAAAATGGTTTAAGTATATGAGTGTACAAAACAAAATAATTAGTATTAATTATTCAATAACAACGATTAATTCAATTCAATATGTCACAGAAGGTGTTTTATAAACACCTTCTGTGACATTAATCATTGGGGAAGTGGCCAGTAGGTCACTTCTGATTTAAATGTTTAGGTATTTGTATTATTGTTGGACTGTAACACAGGTAGGTAAGTGTTTGTACATTTTCTCTTTATTTATTTAAAATACACAACCTTTTATAAAAGAGATTGGTTGGAACATAAACCAATCTCTGGAACCCTGGTGTGGGACACAATATATAGTACTATACCAGTTACCAATTTTCCTATACTTGTCTTCTAACTTGTCTACTAAAGGGTTTGATTCACAGTCCCAGGTGTGTCCTGAATGTTGCACTGTAATCACTTTTCAAATCAGAAAAGTCTTTTCAAACTTATCTTATAAAAAATGTTGCTAGTACACCATTTTATTTCCAACATATCTTATTTTTTTGTAGTTTTTATCTTATATTAAACGGTATTTTGTCCCAATTTATTTATTCATAATATAGGTATTATTTTAAATTGACTGATTGCAGTCTTGAACTAGATTAATCCCGGTTCAACCATGTAAAGCACTTTGTCAATTTGTTTTGAAATGTGATTTATGAATTATTATTATTATTACTATAATTAAGCGTGTTTGAGTTCTTGAAAAGCGCTATATAAGTTGAATTTATTATTATTATTAATTTATTTTTTTCTTAGATTATTGTTGGGTATTTTATTTATTTATTTATTCATGTTTGTATTATTTTAATTGCCTGATTGCAGTCCTGAAAGTTTTTTTTTGTCCTGGTTCAACCATGTAAAGCACTTAGTAAATTTGTTTTGAAAAGTTCAGTATTAATAACATTTATTATTATTATCATAATGACTGGAGGCTCTGAGTCACAACTCCTCACTGTTTTACCAACCAGCCCTTGTTTTATTGTGAAAGCCCTAACCGGAAGCTAGTCGGTTCTCCTCGCCCAGCTTGCCTCCTGGTGTCTCATGGTGGGAGGATCCTGATCCTCTCTGCTCGCCTTGCCCCGTTTCTCAGCTCCAGCTCTGTGAAATTAGCGAATACTGCAGCAAGAAGTGAGTGAGTGTGTTGTGTGTGTATGTGTGTCACGATCAAGAGGAAAGGATTAATATTTATAAGAAGCTCTCACCTGGCTGCTGACAGGTAACTATGGAGCAGTAACTATGAAGAGATGTTGCTATGGGACACAAGTCGACAGTCTAATTATGGATCACTTACTGAGAGAGAAACAAGGTGGTGGCTTCTCCACACACTCCTCTCTTTCTCCTGCTTATAGTAGTTTAATACATCACCATAATGTATATATAGTGTAGCAGTCAGGGCGTGTTTCTGCTACAACTGTTGATATCTTCATTGTTGGTAGTTTCAAAGTCAGATCAGATCCTGTTGGTAGACTCTGTTACTCTGCTGCGACCTCAATAAGACACTCCGCATGGCAAATCTCCTAATGAGCCTTTTCTATTCCTGGGAGCTCTTAATTTCCTCATTATTAACACTGTTCATCTCTTAGAGGGCGTTGTTGTTTGAACTGCCAACAATCATCTGCAAAAGCACAACACATGTAGAGTAGAGGGGGAATCTGGTGAGTTATTGAGGCTGAAACGCCCCAAGTTAGGCTTTATTATGTTAGACAAATGGCTTTTAATGGGATTTAAATATAGAAAAGGTCCCATTTATGATAACTTAAAATCCACAAATTAAAAATATATTGTCCTCCTCTCAAATATGTTCAAATGTATTGGAAAAAAATAAATAATAATCAACCTACATGTGGCATTTAATGCAAAATATATTCTTGATGCACTTGCAGATAGATGTTGACAGCAAAATATGAGTGCTGTTAGTAATTTATCAAGCAGAAATATCAACTATTCTCTGGTTCCAGCTTCTTAAATGTGAATATTTGCTGCCTTTCTCCATTTTATATTATAAATTGAATATCTTTGGGTTTTGGACTAGTAGTGTCAAAATGGACTTTAGGAAATTGTGTTGGACATGTTTCCTT
Source organism: Sebastes fasciatus (assembly GCF_043250625.1). Taxonomy (NCBI): domain Eukaryota; kingdom Metazoa; phylum Chordata; class Actinopteri; order Perciformes; family Sebastidae; genus Sebastes; species Sebastes fasciatus. The sequence continues at coordinate 27,562,206 of NC_133795.1, forward strand.
ATTTTATAGACCAAAAAGACTGAATAATCAGTAATGAATACAGTTGCATCCCTGAAAACTTTATTTTATTTTCATAGACTTAAATATGTTTGAAATACATTTCATCAGCATGTTGGACTACACACATGATTGTTATCATTGTCTTTAATTTTTTTTTTTTTTGTCTTTTTAATGTCAGAAAATAGTGAAAAATGTAACTGCAAGAGTGGGATCAATTCTCTCATCTCTGGGCAAGAAAGAAAATAAGTGCATTTCCCAAAATGTTAAACTACTCCTTTAAATTCCACATAAATTAAATGATATTGTCCTCATCCTCTCAAATACGTTCAAATGTATTGGAAAAAAAAATCAACATACATGTAGCATTCATGCAAAATCTATTCTTGATACACTTGCAGATAGATGTTGACAGCAAACTATGAGTGCTGAAAACACTTGGATCAGATGGACTGAAAATGAACAACAATTAAAGTAATTTAGCAATTTACTGTAATACAACTATTCTCTGGTTCCAGCTTCTTAAATGTGACTATTTTATGCTTTTCTCCATTTTATATTAAAATTTTGGTTTTGGACTAGTAGAGTGTCAAAATGGACTCTAGGAAATTGTGTTGGACATTTTTCCATATTTTATAGACCAAAAAAAAAATATGTCGTAGACTGATTAATCAGTAATGAATATAGTTGCATTCCTGAAAACTTTATTTTATTTTCATATGCTTAAATATGTTTGAAATACATTTCATCAGCATGTTGAACTACACATTTGTGAATTAGTGTCTTCTAAATGTATACATTAGGGCTGCATTTTAATGATTGTTATCATCATCTATTAATCTGTTGATGTTTTTTTTATATATCTATATCTATATATATAGATATAGATATATATATTTGGTCTTTTTAATGTCAGAAAATAGTGAAAAGCTTACATCATAATTGCAAGAGTGGGATCAATTTTCTCATCTCTGGGCAAGAAAGCAAATAAGCACATTTCCCAAAATGTTAAACTACTCCTTTAAATTCAGGAGGTTGTGGTATCCTCGAGCCTCACAACTAGAGCTCGTCTAATCAACATATTGGCTCAAAGGAATGAGCCGCAGCCTGGTCACCTACAAGCAGCCATGATACACTAAAGGAAGACAGACACTCCTACTCCTACTCCTACAGCCTATGTTGAGAGGAAGTAGGGCAAGACAAAGAGAGTTGAGTCAGCTGGTGGAAGCCAGAGCGCGATGACCAAACTCAAAGACAAGAGGCAGAGGATACACCGACACCTTATGACTCACTTCTGTTCAATAAGTCAGGTCCTAAGAAGACAAACCAGATCTCCTCAGCCTGGACACGTCTGTTCCTCCAGGGAAAAGCATAAGGGCTGCAACTAAGGATTCTTGATTGATCTGCAGGTTATTTTCTTTATGAATCTACTAATCATTTGGTGTATAATGTCAGGAAATGTACAGGGTGATATGAAAACAGTTTGCTTTGTCTGAGCAGCAGTCAAAAAGCCAAAGATATCTACTTTATCATAGTAGACTAAAATCAATAGCAATTGTTCACATTGGAAAAGCAGGAATTAGTCAATTTGTGGCATTTTTTGCCCCCAAAAAATACTCAAAACAACAAATAAATTATCAAATGATGCAGATTTTCTGTTGATCAACTAATTGGTTGAGCTCTAAACTACTCTATACAATCAAATAATTGATTTGGTGACAACAGCAATTGTCCACAAACCAAATGTGGTATTGATCTCATCATCTAACTCATCAAGAAAGCAATAAGTGTAATTCCCAAAATGTTAAACTACTTCTTTAACATAAACATCTTATTTAATATAATATATATAAAAATGTCTTAAACCTGCAGTAGGCAGCGTTAAGGTGACCAAAGTGGCGAGGGCTGGAGAGTGTGGATGTCAGGCAACCAGAATTAGGGAGAAACAGACAGGAAATTCCACCAAAACAGGACTTTATTTAGATGCATTTCCCCTTTCACTTCATCACGAGGTGTGGCTGCATCAAATACACAAACATAGGGAGAGGCCATGAACTGCATTGCACAGGCATTTACTCATTGTCTTAATATTATCCAAGCAAAGTGAAATAATACTTGAACAAACAGTTAACTCAAAGGAAAACATGGCCTTAAAAGAACAACTCACTTTGAAGACGCACATGATGAAGGCAGGGGATCAGGTATCGCTGGTAGCATTCAGGGCAAACGGAGAAATGTTCTCCTCCCGTCCTACTTACAAAAGCACTGATTGAGGGTTCAGATTGGGCTCACCTGTGCTGTTCAGACGCACCTAGACACAGGTGAGCCAGTGGCTGCTCTCAGAGCTCATTACGGATGTAGAAACACATGAAAGACTTTCCAACATAGTTTTGAACCTATGTTCCTGTCTGCGATACATCGTCACTTTGAGCTCATGATTGTGGTACACAGTGTCCGGAGTTGAAGCATCCTGTCGCCCCATCAGGAGCATATTTGGAGTGACGGAGTTAGGAGGATGACCCCTCTGGAGGTCGGCAATTAAACTTAACCGAAGCCTCTAATTTAAAAGAACAACTCACTTTGAAGACGTACGTGATGAAGTTAAAGGGGAAACGTTTTCTCTCCCTAATTCTGGTTACCTCACATCCAATACTTATAATGTCCATAGTCCATCAGCCCTCAACTCAACAGGCAGAATGTTTTTGGCATCATTGGGCAAAAATCCCATAATAACCTTTCAGCATATTGTAATTCAAGTGTTCTGAGAGAAAACTAGACTTCTGTACCTCCTCATGGCTCTGTTTTCAGGCTTTAAAAAATGTTAGCTTGTGACAGGAGACTTTGGCCAATCACAGGTCATCTCAGAGAGAGAGCGTTGCCATTGGTTGGTTATTCAGCAGAGGCAGCTGTCAATCACTCACAAATTTTTATCAAACAGTCAAACTAGGCAGCGCTGATCAAATATGAATCAATAATTTGTTACTGTAAAGCCTATTTCTCACCTCAAATGTTCTTGTAGTGTACTGTTTAGCTGTAAAATTAGAAAGCTGGCTCCAGTTGGTGGGCGGTGCTTGGTATTTCCTCAACTGATCACAACATGGCTGCCGGGTCACAAACTTTCTCATTTTACAGCTAAACAGTACACTACAAGATGCTTCTGAAAACATTTGAGGAGAGAAATGGGCATTAACGTAACAGAATATTGATTAATATTTGATCAGCGCTGCCTAGTTTGACCGTTTGATCGGAGTTTGCGAGTGATTGACAGCTGCTCAGAGACGGCAAGGCTCCAGCTCTGCTCTGGCTGCTTGTTTTCTTCCGGTCTGTGAAATCTTGCAGATGCCATTAGGAGCACCGGAGGACACAGAGGCACATGATTATTTTTTCAGATTACCTATCTCATGCACTACTGTCAGAATATAGTGACCATTTTATAAAAAATAACATTTTGAAATCATATTTGCTCCAATTCATCTTTTAAGTTCCTTTTATTATCAGATAGAGTCTGATTTTTTTGTCTTCATATGGACAACTAGGTTATTGTTCTCCTTTTTAAAGGAGATGTCACACCTGGTTTTGTTTAATGGGCTGGCTGACTTTAGGGACATGTGGTCATTTCCATGGGTGTACCAGTGAAGTCATGACTCAGTGAGACTAAGGAGCCGGTGTGTTTGCAACATACGCCCAGAGAATGCTAGAAGCTGACCTGATCCTCTGTATATACTCCCGCTGTTGTGCAAGAGAGCTCAGCACTCACAATTTCAATTTTATGCACTTGAGTCCACAGCTTATACTCAGGAATCTCTACATTGTGTCCATATAAACGCTTGATCTGAAACAGCCTGAAGCGTTCTTGTAAGATTGTTTTTTTGAGTAGTCACCCAACATCTGATCCTGTATCTGATCTGATGTCAGTGGCTTCCTGTCAGATTCAGTCAGATAAGAGGTTTTTACATCCGGTTAAAGGTGGTGTAGACAGCCGGTGTCGCAGGCTGTTTCAGCCACAACCTCTGCCACTTTATGAACTTTGCCCTATTTTTCTCAGACAGACAGACTCGCAGAGGCGAGGCAAATACTCACGTGCCTTCAGATCTAAAAGTTCCTGTCTTTTTTTTTTAATGCAACAACAGCCTGTTAGCTTGTGTCTCTAGAAATGAGTTGTAGTTGGGTAGCCAAAGATGCGCGGGGGTAAAAATCACGTGCCTAAGTACTTTAAAAGTCATTTTTTATTCTGTAGTAATATAAGTTTTGCGTTGTTCCATAGAGATTTAGGCTGGACGTGTAATCTCAGGCTGAATGTTTATCTGTAAAAACCCAGCCTTGGTTTTATTGCTCTGTTAGTTATGAAGCCTTTTAATTTACAACCAGTTCCTCCTTGACAACTCCTGTGTAATGGCAACACCAAAACCCCAGGAAATAAGTAGTCAGTGTTGATATCAGCTGATCTGAGTCTAGCGTAGTGTATAAAAGAACGAGGTGGAGCACTGGGAAGCCTGTCGGACAAGCAAAACAATCAGACTCAGGCTTTCCTGTAATTTGCTTGTTTGCAGGACCTCAGAAAACCTCAGACCTTCATCTCCGGAACAACAGGCCTTTTTATTGGTTGGATGTTTGTTTGTCAGCATTGTTGTTGATTTTAAAAGTCATATGAGGATTGAGAGGCAGCTCTACCTCATTGGTCAGGGTCACTCTCTGCTCAGCTTGTTGCATAACTCCCGTTGGCCCCTGTAAGCCTCAGGAAACCTCCTTAGAGACAGAGAGAGAGGTGGTGTGTTCATTAACCCGGGGCATTGCTCAAATAGTTGTAGGAAGTAACGGCGCTTTGCTTTCTCATGTGTTTTTTAATGGTGTTGTGTTTGGATCAAGTTATATGTGTGCTCCCTAGAGTCTGAGAGTGTTCACTTTACATTTTGTCTGCTTTATTGCCAGTGAGCTCACAACATACCGCGACCGCTTCCATGCTTTGTTTTGGTCTGAAACTATTATTTACTATTATTTTCATTCTGTGGATTACTTTTTGATTAATCGTTTAGTCAGTGAAACACCCAAACATGTCCATCTCAGTTTCCTTGATCACAAGTTGACGTCTTCAATTTACTTGGTTTGCCTGACCAAGTGCCCCAAAATACAACATTTTTTGTCGATAGAAGAGGAAAACAACAAATCCTTCTCATTTAGAAGCTGGAACCAGCAAAATAGTGCAATTTTGCTTGAGAAATTACTTTAAGGATCAATAAATGTGCAGAATTGTTGGTGATTGATTTTCTGGTCATTGAGTTATACACTTTAAAAAATAAAACTTCAATTTTTGTACAGATTAAACAAGCGAAATATAAGGTGTTAATTAATAGAGAGCCGGGCTAGCTTTTACCCCTGTTTACAGTCTCTAAGCTAAGCTAAGCTAATGAAACAGTAAGAGAAAGGAAAATCGCTCCTTGGTTGAACTGCTTACACCACATAGACATACTGTATGCAGTGAGCATTAAAACAATGCAAGGGGCTGCGTTGGTCGGGGCGTGTTGCCTCAGTTAACATGAAATACAATCCCGGAAGGCCAGTTTCAGAAACTGATCTGGGAATTTTCAAAGACTTGTTCAGACGCCAAAACACGGTGCAGCGGTTTATAAAACTATGAGACAATATTTTACAACTCCAAAGTCATCACGGCGGGGATTATTTTATCTTTGGTTGTGATGATCATATGGTAAACAGTAGTACACGGCATTAGGCGATGCTTATTTCAAAAGGTCTCAGGTCAAAAATGTTGGACCCACTGCTAGAAGACTGGGGGGAAAGAATGCTAATAGATCAGTAGTATAAATAACTCGCATCACTGTATGTCGGTTGCATATTAGTTCCTCAGCTTGTGTTATAATAATAATAATAATTCCTCTGATGAAGCAGGAACTCTGCGAAACGTAAGGAACCACTCGACGGCACAGGACACCTTTCACTCCTTTTTAGTCTTTTAAGTACACCATTGTGTTTTATTGTTGTTTTTTATCTTGGGTTTTAATTGAAAAGATTTTAACCTATTAAAGCTAAATACCTAAAATGTAGGCTTTTATTACGTCATATTATTACGTTATCATCAGACCAAAGTTCAGTCAGTTCAGCATTATTTTGTTTCCTTACTGCATGTCTCCAAGTAACACAGTGTCCCTGCTGTGTCACACTTATATTTGGTTCTAAGTCAACCTTCGAATGATTGAAAACTTTCTGAATATGTTCTAGCATACCGCTGGATAAATCTCGGCTGTGTTGTGTTGAGTCACAGTGACAGGTAAAATGAAAGTGTCTGCACTCTGAACTGAGTGATGGTTACGTAAAGCCAACAGAATGATGTTGAACCGTTCCTGCTTTTGTCGACGCTTAATCTCTCAGTGGCACCTTTGCTTTCATTCAGTAGTGTGGAGGTCAACGGTTGCAGATAAGCATGTGCCTATATTCACACGATGTGATTGCATCAGGGTGAGATCAGACTTTGATATGAACGTGGAGAGGACGAATGTTGGCTGACGCATGATAAACGAGCTTCATCTGTGAAATCGGTTACTACTGGCAACCACCTAAACTTCCTCCTCAGCTGTTGCTGCCATTAGTATCCATTAGCGCCTAAATTGAGGGCATCAGTCATAGACAGCCTAAGTATTCGGCACAGTTTGTGACTATATGGGACATTTTCACGCATAATTTCCTTTTGCCAACGTGTCAAGATGTTCCTTCATCATCTCCCAATGTCACCGCCACGAAAGGACGAGCTATCACTGTGCAGTGCAAAGAGAGCCACTCTGTAAATGTGCATGTAAGTGTGAGTAAGTGTGCTTGCGTGTGTTGCGTTGCCTCTGGCAGCCCTCTCCGTGTCCCGGCTCTGCTGAGGCCTGTCCAAACAGAACCGCGGCCAAAAGCTCCTCCCGGGCTGCACAGAACAGGAAGTAGGTTGTTTTGTTTCACGGGGTGAGCCTCCGAGGCCTCCAAGCTGCTGTCTCCCACTTGTTTCATCTAGTTCAGGCCATCTCTGGTCCAGTTGGCAATCTCTGGAAAGCTAAAGATATACTGTGCAGATTCTCTGAAATCCATTTTTCATTCGAGTTTTGTTGAATATAATCTCACAATAGTGGAAGCATTTGCAGCTGAAGTGAAAGATCAGTTTTGGTCGTCATTGTACAGTATATTCAGGGTCTTTATAATACTTATAAAACATGTAGAAATAACAGGAGAATTTGCTAGAGCAGCCTAAATTCAAAATTGAGCCTTTGGCATTTTTGGGAAAAAGCTGTGCAGCTGTAACTAAACCCACTGCACCAGAGGGAGTGGGCCTTTCAGCAAAAGTGAGAAAATGTGAACAAACCATGACCAGAATTCCCATAAGAAGGAATAAACCCAAAATGTTAATAAAACTGTCAAACAAGGAAACACACCCAACAGTTCCAGTACGGCTACTGGTTATGCCAAGACTGAATATCCATGGAAACGGGGCCGGATAACAATTTCTTCTCTTACATCCTTTTTTTTTCTCCCTTTTTAGTTTCTTTGCTCACTTTGCAAACCATTTTTTCACAAAATGTATATATAATTTTTTTAATAGATGTATGCACTCTTACAGAATGTGCATGAATGTACATATTAATGTATTTTTTTTTGGAGCTTATGTATCTGTTATTTTGACACTACAGAGACAATTGGATCAATTAGTGCATATTTCCCTAATACTGTGGGCAGTGACTTCTTATCGTTCAGATTTTTCTCTTATCCTGACAGTTTGGAGTTTGGTTTATATTTGCCAAAGTGTGATAGTTAACTTCAAAATTCAAAAGTAGAGCTGCGACAGTTAGTCGATTAATCAATTGGTCGATCTTTTGAGTCGTTTTTTTTCCAGAAAACAAATACCTAAATTCTCTGGTTCCAGTATTTGCTGCTTTCCTCAATCATGTGCAACTGTTGGTTGGACAAAACAAGACATTTGAAGAGCTTTGAGCTCTGGGTAACTGGGAAGGACTTTTTTCCCCAGCTGTTTCCAGTCTCTGGTTTAAGCTAAGCTTCATATTTACATGAGTGGTATCAATATTATCTTTTAATTCTCTGCAAGAAACCAAATATGCATATTTCCAAAAATGTTGTACCAAATCAATGTAATATATGGTGTCCATATGGTTTCTTCATAAATGCAAACTCAGTTTGATGATTTCTCTAGACTTTGCAAATGTTGACATGTATTAGCTATAAAATGTCAGAATATTGAGATATCCATTTTGCACAAATCCCCCAGCTCTGCATGGAAGAAATGATTTTTAGCAAGCAATTGAAATGAAACTGGTGACACCGATCCACTGATCTGTTATGAAACCAAACAAACAACAGTTTGACAAATAACCTCAGCCCGTAACTCGTGATGACAGGTTTCGGTGTTGCTATGCACCCGAGCAGAGATTTTAAAAGTGGGCGTTGGGGCAGACTCGACTCAAAAGTTTTGCCCTGCAGCGCTGAAAGATTAATTTCCCCAGATAAGTGGGTGCCCTCGTGAAGAGGATTGCTGTCAAGACTGTCTGGCAGAGAGTAGATGAGGTGAGGAGCCAAATGAGTATATGCACAGCTGCTCCCAGGCAGGCAGCAGGGCTCCAGCTCATCCATCAGCTGCACTGCTAACACATCCCCACACAGCCTGCACCAACTAAACCGCTCCTCTTCATCTGGCCTTATTGCACAAATGTGACTTGTTTTATGGGTTGTATTTTGTGCACAAGAAAGCTTCATCCTCGCAGGCCCCTGAAGCGTTGTTTGACATGGTTTTGTTTTGGTGGTAAAATACTTGCATGGTATTTTTTCTTTCTGCAGTATATATATACACAAGTTCACAACTGTGTAAACCCCCATGTTAGCAGCTCCAGCTCAACACCGGAACAACACATGTGCAGCAGGTTTATCTCTTGTTCCTTTAATGCGAAGTCATTTTGAGAGAATGAGGATAATGTCTCTACAGAGTGTCCCTGAAGAAGCATCTGGAGAGATCAAAAGCAGGTTTATAGTGTTTTGTCTGCTTTAGGTCACCAGCAAGTATTTCACCAGCTGCTCCGATTTCCCGGACGCTTTTCTTTTCCACACACGTCGCAGAGGGAAACAAACAGGGCGGAGCAGTAGCCTGATAGCACATTCCTTCATGTTCCAGCTTGTCTCAACAACCCCCCCCTCCTCTTCCTCTCTTTTTCTCCTTCTCCGTCTCTCCACTATCTTCCTCCTCCTCTCCTCCTCTGTTCTTCATGTAGCTTTGTAGTCTAGATTTGTCATCAGGGTTTCAAGGTCTGACACTGCAGCTGTCTGTGACAACGTGCAGATCAGAGAGCACTCCCTTTAGGTGTAATGTGATGCAGGACTGTCAGTCAGAGATGTCAGAGACGGTGGCTGCTTTGGAGCCACACAGCATGAGCAGAAAGAGTTTTTGTACAACATCGTGTTCTGGATTTGATCTCATGTTCCTGTGATCTTTAGAAATAATTTAAATATATGTAGTGCAGAATACACAAACAGTGGTGTTTGGCTCCTTCCTACAGCATGACAAGGGAAATCTCCCATGACTGCAAAAAGAGTTTCTTTTGTCTTTTTGTAGTACTGCTGATGATTTTGACATGAAGCAGTTCTGTCTGTCTGTCTGTGACAAATTCCTGTAAAAACATAAAAACCCTCCTCTTGTTTCCCAACAGAGATGGCAGCCATACGGAAGAAGCTGGTGATTGTCGGGGATGGAGCTTGCGGGAAAACATGTCTCCTCATTGTTTTCAGTAAAGATCAGTTTCCTGAAGTCTACGTCCCGACGGTGTTCGAGAACTACATCGCTGATATCGAGGTTGATGGAAAACAGGTTTGTACATTTGACACTTGCAGTAAGTGGGCAGTCTCTAGAGGTGGTTGAGTCTGTCGATTAGAGAGCCTCTCTGTCCTTAAAGTAATAATATGAATGACCTAACTGACCTTTCACTTTAAAAAAGAGAATCTTGTAAAAGAGATCATAAATATGTATGATATTCTGCTGAGAGCATAGACTGTATATAAGAAGTGGATATAGCCACCATGACGTAACTGCCTGGTTTGTGGACTGCCGTTTTGAAGCCTCGAGTTCGCCATTTTGGTTTTTGGCCGTCACCATCTTGTTCTTTTGTAACCAGAAGTAACAAGAGAGAAAAACACACTGTGAAAAGGGTTAAAGTTGTAAGACGAAAACACGGAGAACTCCCAGACCGGACAACGCCGTGGTTGCGACCTGTCAATCACAAGGTAGCCACGCCCTAAAGCATTCCCTACTTTATGGTCTATTTGACTCTGAATGGGACCATAATTTACTAAATGAACATCATGCTGTATTGAAGAAGACTTGAAACTAGTGATTGAGACCATAAACTCATTTTTACAATGTTTACTGAGGTAATAAATCAAGTGAGAAGTAGGGTCATTTTCTCATAGACTTCTATACAATCAGACTTCTTTTTGCAACCAGAGGAGTCGCCCCCTGCTGGCTGTTAGAAAGAATGCAAGTTTAAGGCACTTCAGCATTGGCTTCACTTCTCAGAACTGGAGGTAGCCCGCTGGGTAAGAGACTGAGATTAAAGCTGCTTGTCTCAGGCAAAGAAATCAGCAGCCTCACCATTTCATGATCCATGTAGAGGACATGGAAATACAGAAACAGCACTGTTGCGGTGTAGCGCTAACTAGTTCCAGTATTAAAGTATTAAAGTTGAAGTAGGTGAGATTGGAGCAAATATGATTTAAAAAAAAGTTATTTTTATAAAACGGTCGCTATATCGTGACATTAGTACATGAAACAGGTAACCTGAAAAAAGTCATGTGCCTCTGTGTCCTCCGGTGCTCCTAACGGCATCTGCAAGATTTCACAGACCGGAGGAAAACAAGCAGTCAGAGCTGATCTGAGGTCTACTGTCCATCTGCTGTCTATGAGAGCCGGCTGTCAATCACTCGCGAACTCCGACCAAGCGGTCAAACTAGGCCGCGCTGATCAAACTAGGGAGTTGTTTCAGACACAGTTATGAAACCAGCTAGATTAAAGTCCTGCTCCCAGGTGTGTGTGACGTCTTCAACGTGAGTCACAGGGAGTTGGTCAGCGAGGGTCGAGTCTGAGCTGTAGATGGCTCGTTTTGTCAAAGGGTTTTGTTCTCTTGAGCCGACCACCGCTGCAGGATCACCACTTGCCAAAACAGGAAATGACTCTACTTCCCAGCTTCCTGTTCAGACGGGGGGAACAGGGATGTCTCTTGGCGATCCCTCTCCTGGCCGATAAACGTCTCTCATTTCCTGTCCTGGTGGCACTTATGTGGGGGGGGCAAGGAGGGGTTAACTGTTGTGTTCTGGACAGGAAATATAAAGTTAGGGATCCATGATGGACATCGGTCTAGAGGGGGATAATTTTGCATCCCCTCTCTGGGATTTGTCTTTCTCTCACCTTCAGAGGATTCTCTAAAAATAGCTGTTTTTTTCCCTGTTTTCCTCCCCAAAGTCTGCAGCTCACAACAAGTCCAGTGGGAACATATCTCCGGCTGCTCATGCAGTCTCAACAGTGTGCAGCCACCTCCCACCCTCTGCCTCTGCAGACCTCTATTTTGGGACCGCTGACTGATGCTTGCGCTCTTTTTGGGCACACAATAATCTATTGTCATTCAGTCAAGTTTCAGCATTTAAAACTTTTGAAAAAGTGTGGTGTTTTTTTCCCCCTGAACACAGTCGGGTGATGACGGGCTGCTAATGCCCATACAGGGACAGAAGGTATCCGGTTTGATGCTCGCTAATCTCCCACTTTCCCTAATTGAATTAATCAGCAGTATGATGGGATGAGGCCAGTCCCTGAGTTCATTTCCTCGACACTGAGAGCAGAACAGACTTATGGAGCTGATTAGGTCAGATGTTGCCGCAGCAGTGAGGAGAAGCAAATATCTAAACTAGGAATGCAGCCGGGGGGTAAAACACACAAACCGTAAGTTATGATCAGGATGCGAGCCATGTGTGACAAGAGGAGATAAACGTCCCGATCAGGTTAAACAATCTCAACATGATTTACTTTGTGGTATTTAAAGCATTGGCCTTTGGGGAAAACACTCAGCGCACGCCTCGAGGTTCATACGTCATACTCCAAACAGTCACGTCTCTCCGAGGATGAGAAAAACAACTTCATCACTAATGGTGGCGTGACTGGTTAAGTGTTTGTGTATTCATCTGGAACAGTGAGCAACATACTCCGTCTGGGAAGACGAGCTAATTTTAACTTTTTAATCCTTAATGATGGTTCAAATTATAGAACTTTCAACAAAAATTACACAAGTTAATGAATGAAATCGTGGAGATAATAAGGAGTAACAGGAGAATCACTTGTACTATTTGTGTATTTTGTTTGTTTACCTGTTTTTCTTCTGATTTCTCCCAGGTGGAGTTGGCGTTGTGGGATACCGCAGGCCAAGAGGACTACGACAGGTTGAGGCCTCTCTCCTACCCCGACACAGATGTCATCCTTATGTGCTTCTCCATCGACAGCCCAGACAGTTTAGGTAAGGAACTGCTGACATACATATATATATTTAAACAGGTTAGTCTAAATGAGATTAACCTGGCTGAGACGGCGACGGCACAGAAAGCAGTGACTGCTATGTCGAAATGATAAATGCACGCCGAAAAAGTGAGATTTTGTTATCGTGTTTATCTTCACAGAATCGGGGTAGTTCATATCAGCTGAGCGAGCTGTTTGTTAAATGCCTTAATGGACTTGATGGGAAGTAGGATTAGTGCAGCTAAAACCATCTTTGCCTCGGGCAGTCTGCAGAGCAATCCATCATGAGAAGTGTTCTGCGCCGTGACTCTGCACTGCCTGTCCCTTTTTTATAGTCTCTCTCCCTCTCTAGTATTTCTGCTCACTTTCTCGTCTCTCTCTCTCCCGGGACAGAAAATATCCCTGAGAAGTGGACGCCTGAGGTGAAGCACTTCTGTCCCAATGTTCCCATCATCCTGGTGGGGAACAAGAAGGACCTGAGGAACGACGACAACACACGGAGAGAGCTGGCCAAGATGAAGCAGGTACAAAAAGCCTCTGAAGGGTCAATGAACTGTGAATTGGAGGTAATCAGGCACAAGTAGGTACCTCTTCAATACTACAAGGCACCAATAAGGCCTGAGGAGGAGGAGATGTGCTGGGTGGAAAAAATTTTATGAGGTTCAATTTGTGAAGTTCTATCTCAAATATTTATGCTCATATTCATGACAGATATTGCTTAGCGGGAGTTCAGAGTGACGACAGCACTGCATTTAAAAAGTGCAAGGGGCTGCTTTTTGGCATGTTGTCTCAGATACTAAACATAAAGTACAAACATGAATTGTATACTATCTCCCTTTTCTTATTTTACCTGTCTGTCACTGAGAGTTAACTGCCCTCTGGGACAGCACTCTGAAAGCCTGTTAGTGGCCTCTCAGTCTTACTATAATGACAGCAGCATATTGGTTTACTGTGTCACAGACCCTATGGGCCGTTCTCTGTCTGTCTCCAGGCTCCAGCTGAACATAGCAACATGTTGACTAAAGCTCGCCAGCTCTTTCAAACGCCACCGTCAGCTTTTTTGACAAAGAGTAGCACGAAGTCATCAGTTCAAGTGTTTTGGATCTGACATGGTCGTACAGACACCGTTGGCTCGACATGTGTAAGCTATGATGTGGCTGGGAGGGTTAGTGAGGTAGTGTGTACCTGAGGCTCTGATTACAAGATTTACCTGTTTGATAAATGTGTCATCATTTCAAGACGGTGTAGATAAACAGAAAAACACAGGTGCATCAAATTCGGCTTATTTGGTTTCATAAGGGACCGTACAAAAATGATTGGGATGGGGAAGGTGCACTGAGCTGTTTAGGACTGCTAACAATTATTTTCATTATTGATGAATTATCCAATTCTTTTTGTGATTAATTGTACTGTTTATAGAAATATATATATATATATATATATATATATATATATAAAGCAGCGAAAAACTGGCATTCACAATTTCTCAGAGTCCAAAATCCAAAGATTTTCAATTTACTCTCATATATATTACAAAGAAAGTCAGCTGAAACCAGAGAATATTTGGCATTTGTGCTTGAAAAATAGCTGAAATTAATATTTTCCTTAGGCCCTCCCCTTGACTAAGATAGACCCCCACATACACACGCAAAAATAATAATGATTTAAGATGGTGTACTCCAATTTAAACTTTAATATATAAATTAAATTTTAGTCATTTAGTCATTTTCGTATATCCATCAAATCACACTGCAGACAAAGTAGAAGTAGAATTAGAAGAAAAACATTGTGGCAAACATAACAAAATGATATTTACTGAATATTCATTCGGTCATTTAATTACTTTTGAACCAAAAGTAGCCACTGTCACTTTATACGACACATTTACCTTCTTTTTTTTTTTTGTCATTTTACTTTACTGTCGTTCATCTTTTTGTGCAGAATAAAGTGTTGGGAGCTGATATATGATAGTGATAAATTACATTCAATCATTCCTAAAAAATTAAGATTACCTTCCCTTCAGCAAAAAGAAAACAAAAACATAACTCTCCCCCTTGGGCTACACGGTGGGCCAGTGGTTAACGTTTGTGATTAGCAAGAGGGTCGCAGGTTCAAACCCGGCTTGGGGCCCTTCTGTGTGGAGTTTGCATGTTCTCCCCGTGTTAGCGTGGGTTTTCTCCGGCTTCCTCCCACAGTCCAAACACATGCAGGTTAGGTTAACTGTTGACTCTAAATTGTCCGTAGGTGTGAATGTGAGCGTGAATGGTTGTCTGTCTCTATGTGTCAGCCCTGTGATAGTCTGGCGACCTGTCCAGGGTGTAACCCGCCTTCGCCCAATGTCACAATGTCAGCTGGGATCGGCTCCAGAACCTCCACAACCCTGAATAGTATAAGCGGTTACAGATAATGAACGCCCCTCCCTACTACTACTAATAATTTTCGTACAGTCCCTAACAATCTCTCTCTGCTCTGACAACGCAGGAGCCAGTGAAGGCAGAAGAAGGCAGAGACATGGCCGGCAGGATCAACGCTTTTGGCTATTTGGAGTGTTCCGCCAAGACCAAGGACGGCGTGCGGGAAGTGTTCGAGATGGCCACTAGAGCGGCGCTGCAGGTCCGCAAGCGCAAGAAGAGAGGCGGCTGCGCGCTGCTGTGAGCAGTCCAAACGCCCTGAAACCAACTGACCAATAGGAAAAGAAAAAAACAACACATGAAAAGGACTGACCTTTACCAAATGGCATCTTTGCACTGTATCTCGCATTTCACGATAACAGGCAGGCAGATGAGTCAAATGCAAACAAACCGAATACAGGAAATTGGACTTTGTCTATATTACAACCGTGGTTAGAAATTGATGTTTAAAGTTCCTTGTTGATTTGCTTTTTTTTTTTTTTTTTTTTAAATCTGTCTTTACACATAGAATGTTTTCCTACTTGTTTTTCTTTATACTTGTAATGTAACGAGGCAGCGATAGATGCACATATTTGTACGCAATATTGTTCTTCACGAGCTTGAGTGAGCAGCATCGTATAAAATCTTTATGAGTAAGATCCAAACAGTCCAGTCTGTCCTGTTCATGTCACTTCTGTTTATCATGGTAGTCCTGATCTTTTGAACATAAGATTTAGTGCCTTTTCTTTCTTTTTTTAAGTTTGTACACCACCGTCTATTTCTCATGTTTGTCAGCTAGCTAACATTTCAGCTGAGGGACTCTCCATTGTACTGTAGCTAGTGTTGTGAAACCTGAGCTAAGCCATAAGTAAGGCTTTCAGTTGCTGTTGACCCAGCAAGCACAACAAATGGTTGCTTGTAATTTTTTGTTACCGTTCCCTCAACATTTACCATTGAGGATAAAGAAAGTAGCTGCCTCATGTAAAAATATTAATAAGAGCTGATTATTCACATGCATCATATCTATCGCTAATCGGTGCCGTGGACCTAGATGTGGGGGGGGGGGAACTGGCCAATCGAGACACAAGCCAATATGACTCAACTATGCACAATAAAACCGAAATGAAGGCCAAAGCCTGGTGAAACCTCCCTTGTTTGTTTATTACGAGTGACTGAGTTCAGCTACAATTCAAGGGAGCCGCAGAGTCACGCCCGCTGTTGGAATCCTGTGTGTTGGACGGGTTAGCCTAGTCGTGGAAATCATGCCCTTTAGGAGCCTCCGCGTGTGGATGTTTTCCAGTCGGACGACATTCTTTACATGTTTGAGAGGAGCTGAGTTGTGTCTGTGTGAGGAGTTTGTTTTTCCCCGGTGCCTTCTCTGCCTTTTGGTTGTTCTCTCCCAGACCAGATAGACCAGCTGCTCCACGCCAACCTGATACTGACTGACGAGGTCAAGAGTGACCTTTCTGACATGTTTCGCAAAGCTCGGCTCTTTGAATGGCTTCAAAATGTGTCATTAGTTTCCTCAACTTTCAGTCCTCACAACATAAAGATTTCATCCATAAATGCAGTCTCGTCTTTATTATCTTGGAAGATAAGATTACACCAATTTACGTCACATACTTTTGCATCAAGAATGAATAATGGGGAAAATTACACATCTTTTATAACATATTTCTTCAACATCACTGAATAAAACATGTCAAGATTGTCTTTGATGTTTTAGAGTTGTGTATTACTGCCAAAAAAAATGTTGTGGAAAAATGAAAACTGGGATTATTCATCCTGATCTGTGTTGGTCTTGATCTTCGTTTCTTGACAATAAACATTTGCTATTTTATGTCTTAAGTCAAAGGAGCAGGATATCATGAAGGGTCCACACTGAATTGTGCTTTTGGAGACACGTCGGAGACCGTCCACTGGTCTTCTCAGAATACTCAAACTTGACCTCTTTATGGTGTTGCTTTTCTCTGCCTCTGTTGCTCATTCATGTACTGCACATGTCCCCTGGTTGCATGTTGCTGTCGGTCATGGTCGTGGAGGAGGGTGGATGTTGAGATGTGTGATATCTTAGATGTTGCATGCAACCTTCTTACAATGCCAGTAAAGGCAACAAATCTACCCAGCTGGCAGGATCTGTATCCGTTATATAATACTAATGCAACTTTATACCCTCTACTGGCCGAGCACACATGCTTTAACTGGGTGATTCAGTGAAACTAGTTTTTTAGGAGTAGAGTGGGCATCTATAACAATTACACACACAAGCACCATATTAATGTTACCTCAAATCTCTCTAGGTTGGATCCTATGTTTCACTCTGGACTTTGTGCATCAATGTGGACAACAACAAGCACACCAACAAGGCAGGAGTAAAACAGATCCTTAAAAAGGTTTTTATCAATGAAAACATGGGTCTCGACTGAGTTATGCGTTTCATAGTTGTGGCATGATGCTCACGGGTCCCAACAACACCAAGGAATTCTTGGGAATTAGGTCGGCGGAGATAGTCAATTAACTTTCACAGCTGGAAGCATGGCATAATGATGAAAGCATTCCCTTAGAGCGGCAGAGGGTCTAGTGTTGAACATATCACTGAGAGCATGTACAAAACTGCTGTTAATGTGTAGACAGATAATGTTGCGCTATATCAAAAGTTGTCCTTATGTCGATGCATGCATGAGAAAACCGTGGGTCTTTACAGTGAGCACACACACTACACACTCACGTCTTCGGGAACAGCTTCTGCTCAGTGTCGTACAACTTTCTGTCTTTCTCTTGAAGTATTTGAAATGATAAAGGATCCAGATTTCTATAAAAGCTCATTGTAATAATGCTTTGTAAAACAGAAAGTGTTGTAGTGAATGTTTGATCTGAAGTGAACATGAATATTGTTAATAAACTATTTTTGAGACAAGAGAGACTCGTCCCCATTTGGTCAGTTCTTCTCAGATATGGTTTACTGCACATGATGCTATTAAAGGTGATGATTAATCAAAGGAGATGTGACAAAGTGCAGAACAATACAGTTCAGAATTTAAGAGTTTATTTATTCAGGCTTCAACTATTATCAGAAAGAAATAGACAAGACTCACTTGTTAAGTGCAAACTGCAGTAAGACGTACGGTGTTGTGTTCCTGAGAAATAGAATAGTCTGCTCTTTATTTTCTCACTCTGATAAGAATTGTTTGTCTGCAGGGACGCTCATGCTATATCGACTTGCTGTCAAGTGGCAGCTTTATTTAAAAAGCCACTGCAGAGTGAAATGTCAAGAACAAAAGATTCACTGGTTCATTTTGGCATAGTCATCAAAAACCAAGCATTGTTTCATTGCACCAAAATATACAACTGCTCTTTTATGAAAAGTCCATAAAAAGGATATATACTTAAAGCTGCAGTCGGTAACTTTGAGAAAATGTGATAAAAAGTTATTTTTATAAAAAACTTCACTATGTCCTGACAGTAGTGCATGAGACAGATGTTCCTCTGCCTCCTCCTAGTGCTCCTAATGGCATTTGCAAGATTGGAAGGAAAACAACCAATCAGGCCGAGCTGTCTCTAAAGCAGCTGTCAGTCACTGGTCGCGGAACTCGCAAACTGCAATCAAACATTCAAACTAAGCAGCACTGATCAAATATGAATCAGTATTCTGTTACTGTAATGCCTATTTCTCTCCTCAAATGTTTTCAGAAACATATTTTAGCTTACTGTTTAGCTGTAAAATGAGAAAGTTTGTGACCCAGCCGCCATGTTGAAAACACTGGAGCCAAAACCAAGCACCGCCTCCGGACGGAGCGAACTCTCATTTTACAACCAAACAGAACACTAACATATGTTTCTGATAACATCTGAGGTGAGAAATAGGCATTACAGTCACAGAATATTTATTCATATTTGACCAGCGCTGTCTAGTTTGATCAGAGTTTGCGAGTTTCGCGAGCAGTGATTGACAGCTCCAGCTCGGCTCCGATTGCTTGTTTTCCTACTGCTGTGAAATCTTGCAAATGCCATTAGGAGCACCAGACGACATCGGAGGACACCGGAGGACACCGGAGGACACCGGAGGACACCGGAGGACACAGAGGCACATGATTTTCATTTTCATATTACCTGTGTCATGCACTTTTTATCAAATTTACTCAAAGTTACCAACTGCAGCTTTAAACAACAGATGTCAGTATTGTGTTTAAACCTCATAGAGAGGAAAAATTAAACTTGCTACGCATCTTTAAGCACTTACATGTAATAATCTTTTAAGGATGCCACTGCAAATGGTTCTATATTTATGTTGGTTGTCTCAGAGAGATGTTAATGCTCATGTTTCCACTCAGGGTCCACATACTGCTGGAGGGCACTCGCCTCTTCTGCAGGATCTAGGACAAATGCACGAAGACACACAACTTTAGTTTCTCACAAGCAGAATATTTCATGACTGCTTTGTGCAAGTGATATTAGAGTGAATAAATGTTTTGTTCAGATGCAATTATTACTATTTCAGCTGGTAATGATCAAGCCTAGCATCACTTGAAGGCCATCTGTTTGAGGTTATTATATCTGTACTCACTGTCAGAATCCACGTTGATTTTCAGGGTTGCCAGTCTTGACACAATATCGTCCTCTCCTTCTGCGTCTTCGAAGTCAAATCCGGTGTAACCCTTCTCCTCCACACAGTAGCTGATGAACCTGCAGATGAAAAACCACAAATTGTGCAAAACAAGTCCTTATAGTGCTAAAAAAAAGAAGGAAATATTGACATCTAAAGCTCCATGGCAACTGTGTAAACTTCATCTGCTGACGAAGATGTGTGATAAGCTCCAGAACAGTTTCTAAATCGACCTTGTGATGAGATTGTTTTGTCGACAACTACTGTTTCAATGGTCAAGAATGCACTCCAAATCTCAATAATCACATCACGTCTCCATACAAGGCTCTTAACTCAGTGTACTGCGACAGAAAGAATGCTCTTGTTGTATTTTGTAATGTGGCCTGCTTTGCCTTACTTCTCCCAGGTGGGGTCCTTGTTGAGGATCACAGGGTTTCCCACGACGATCAACAGGGACCTGGCTCTGGTCAGGGCCACGTTGAATCTCTGCAGAGTAGATAAACACATATAGAAAATGAAACAAGAAGCATAGTCAAATATCCTGCTGGTTTTATTATCACTTTATATAAAAGGAAGGAATTAGGGCTGTCAAAGTTAAGTTTTAACGCCACTAATTTCTTTAACGCATGAATGCAACTTATGATTTTTAGGTTGTAGTGGGCTCTTCAAAGCTAGAGTGAAAATACTGGCATCTAAACTAGAAAACCTAAGGAATCCATTGGTACCAACCATGTCATACTAGCTTGTCGCGAAGGAGGCTAAATAATGCTCCCAACTTACGCTAAATTATGATGAGGAAAATCTGGCATGGCCAATTTCAAAGGGGTCCCTTGACCTCTGACCTCAAGTTATGTGAATGAAAATGTGTTCTATGGGTACCCACGAGTCTCCCCTTGCTAATCGCATGCAGTATGGGACAAGTCATAGTCAAGTCAGCACACTGACACACTGACAGCTGTTGTTGCCTGTTGGGCTGCAGTTTGCCATGTTATGATTTGAGCATATTTTCTATGCTAAATGCAGTACCTGTGAGGGTTTCTGGACAAAATTAGTCATTGTTTCGTGTTGCTACTCGATTTCCAATGATAAATATATACATACATTTGCATAAAGCAGTATATTTGCCCACTCCCATGTTGATCAGAGTATTAAATAACTGACAAATCTCCCTTTAAGGTACATTTTTAACAGATAAAAAAATGTGTGATTAATTTGCGATTAAATATTATAATCGATTGACAGCCCTAGAAGGAATATACCACACCTTTTCATTTGACAGGAATCCAATGTTGAAGTCTTTGTCCATCCTGACATAGTTGATGCTGCTGCGAACGGTAGAGACCATGATGATCTTCCTCTCTTGTCCCTGAAACTCCTCCACAGACCCCACCTGATACCGTGAAGAGAAACAGCCAATTTCAAATAATATAACTGATTGAACACAATCCTTATTTATTTCATTACACTTGTACATGGAAAGAAAATGAACAAAATCTTTTAATGTGCACGTATTGATCCTGTGCAGAAGAGATGTTAAATAAGTATCCTTGTATTTCCTCCAGCTGATACAGAGTGATGTATTTACAGCAGCATTACTAACCTTGAGCTCTTTGAGATCACCCAATCGCTTCAGAGCTGAGACCGACTTCAGTGCCTTTTGGATTTTCTCGACCTGTTAGAAAAGTAAGTACGTTAACGATGACTAGTTAAAACTCTTTTTTCCACATCTCTAAAAACACAAATGAACACCGCGCAGACTCACTTGTTTCCTGTAGGGGGCGATTATGCCGATGTCTTTGGCAGAGAGTTTAGGGAGACCCTTCTTCCCTTGCGTTTCCATCAACTTGGTGAGGTAGTCGACCAGAACTTCAATCTCAGACACGTTGAAGAAAGAGGGACTGTTGGCCTCTCTCTCATCTTTCCCCATCACTCCGTGGAAGATCAGCGGGAAACCCTGTAGTGATGTGAGCAATTATCAGTTATCCACGTGGTTTACATGCTATTTGGTGATCTGTGTACTTTGTTTACACCATGTCCCATTTCGTTTTAGTTTACTCACTGCTCGCTTTTGTTTCATGCTCGACTGCCCTAAAAGATGCATTCCTTTTTAAATGGCGCTTTTCCCTTTTATCCTAATGAGAGTTTTGATTTTTCTATCATTACTTTTTGCTCCACCTTGTTTCCAAATGCGATGGTTTTTTTCTATTATAAGTTTGTAGCAATGATTTTTGTCTTGTTTTCTGTGTCAGTCTAAGACTGGTTTCTGTGTTCAGTCCATTCAGATAATGTGGCTGTTGATGCCTTGTGACTAATTATAATTAAAGGACACTCTTCCATAAAGTTTGGGTACTTTGGAGAGACAGATTAGCAAATAAAATGGTCAAAATCAGTTTAGCAGAGGCAGAGGTATCCTGACTTAAAGTCCCTGGTATGGGTCAAGTTTCAAAAACCCTGGATCCTACACTTCCCATAATGCAACTCAATCGCATCTTTTGTATTCTGTTTATATGTAAATAAACTGTAGTTATATATGTCCAGCCATTTGACATGTAATCACTCTAAAAAGGCCTTCACACACCGGGAGCGTGACGAATAAACTACACGGAAATGCGAAATACGCGAATATTATATGTCTAGGGCTTTTATTGTGAAAGGTAAGAACGGAAGGAGTGGATCTGTCAAGGTTGAAAGGAGTAATAAAGTCTGCCGTTTTGGTTCGGACTACGGAGTGTCCGTGTTCTTTCATAAATAAAGGCGCAACTCAAGTTGTTCCGCACAACGTGATTGGTTGACGCCTTTATTAATGGTACGAAAACTATGAAAAATTGACCAGGTTCCGGAAAAAAATGACGCTGCTTTTTTGCCGTATAATCTTTGTATTCTGCGTGAAAGTATTCATGACAAAAACAACAGTTCTAAAAAATATATTGTGCGAACATTTACTTAAAACATTTACTTTACAGAATGCTTTGCTGTGTATCGGGATGATGTCTGTATTGAGATCATTTCAGAAGTTTTGAGAAATTAAAAAAACTAAAAATGTCCTTGCGGCCCACACCTTTTTGGGAAGATGTTCCCAGTTGCAGTAGGTGTCACGCTCCCACTGGTCAGCAAACACCTGCAGTTCGTTCTCATAGAACAGCTCATTGGGGACTTTCAGGATGGCAGCATGAGACCTGAGTGAAGAAAGGAGAAAAAACAGAAAGCTGAAGAGCTTTCATCAAAACTACAATGAGCAAAATGGAGGTGGAAACTGAAAGACCCACCTGTAGTTTCGCAGCAGTTTGGTGACAAAGCGGGTGTCAAAGTGCCCAGAGTCTGTGCTTTTCTGATATAAAGTGTTCTCTTTCATCAGTCTCTCAAGCAGAGAAAGCCCTAAAGAAGGAAAATCCTTGTCACAGCATGTAAGTATTTATGTGTGTATGTAAGTATTACATGTATATCCTTGAATCATGTGGTTAAGTTGAGACATTGTGAAAAAGAAGACAGCACAATTGACAGTTTAAGCTTTTCTATCCTACACTTTTAGCAGTAAAAACAACTACTATCAGGTGTGCAACAGAATACATCAAGACAAAATAATGCAATCCCCCCTGGTCTCACCGAGTCCGTGCTGCAGTGCAATAGGGGATCGAAGGATCGGCCCCAGCTGCTTGGGATCTCCTGCCAGCACCAACTGACCCTTCTCTGCACTGAGCAGACCTGATGACACAAATCCAACCAATCAGTGAAGAGATGCAGAACTTTCACCACTGGTATAGCTCTTACAAACATATACATTATGACCTTTAATCAGAAGACCACCTTAACTGAAACAGTGCAATGTGTAAGGACAGGTGATCTTACAAATGTACTGCTAGTCTGTGTTAAGATCAATATATACTCTGAGAAGGGCCGTATGGAGTCCAGAAGCAGTGAAAAGCTTCTTTCAGACTTTTGGGGAAGGCGTTTCCCAAATTTTAATTTTTTTTTAAAATTGCAAAGCCATTTCTGCAGCCGCTGGCGAGGTTTACACAGTTGTGAAAATGTACAGAGCTACAAATGCTGAGAAATTTCTGTCCTCCACATTCCTACTTCCGTCACTGGGCTGAAGAACGGCACTGATCGCCTGCTGCTGGCAGCGATTAAGAGGATGTGTGCTTTCAGAGAAGAGACAGGAGGAGAGAAACTGAAATCTGGATCAAGTTCTGTACATTGACTGAGGAGAAATCTGTTCAACTCTTCCTCTTCTCCATCAGAAGAACTTATTCTAAGCGAGTGTACACTGTTCTTTACAGTGTGACAGACATGACATTTATTTCTATTATCCTCGTGAGAATAAAAATAGTTAAGTCTGAGACATCATAAGACATCAAGAAAATGTGAAAATTTAATCTTCACCATTAAGACAATATGATTTGTATGCACTAGATTGTGATGAAAAGATCCCGCAGATTGATCAAAATTAGACACACGGTATCAAAGATGTCAAAGTCATAAGTCAGACTGATGAATGGAAGCACCGTGCACATACTCTATTAGTGTGTGTGCATGCATCTTAAAAATATGCCTCTGTTTTTAACTCTTTCATCAAGGTTTCACCAAAACAAAAGACTTGATAATTTAGATAATCAGTATTTACCTGCAATGGCTATAACACACTCTGGCTCCACTGCCTGGCCTCCTTCATCCACAAAGACATGGGTAAAATGGCCAACTGGGATTCCTCCAGATACCAGTCTGAAAACAGAAACACACAGCAGAGATTTTACGATAGCAATATGCAAGTGTAACATGACTCAGGGTGTGTAACACTAAAGAATGATGCCAAATACTGAATAATGACTGTAGACAAGCAACCTACCTGCCGGCTGTGACCATAGTTGTAACTACGATCGTGTATTTCACCAGAATTTCTTTCTCTGGAAACACAAAACGATCTTGTGCCTGGTCCCAGTTACAGTATTTCTGGAAGAGCCAAAAGAAAAATATAGTTAATCTACAGCTCAGGTGACAGGTTTTTCCATCCAGCCATCCTTAAATTACTATTACAATTCTTTATTTATGATCCACAAAATAGTTTTGGTAAACAGGCAACACTTTTACAACAATGCTTTTGACTATATGCAGAACAACTCTGTTCTTTACTTGGTTACTCAAGTCACCAACATCTGGAGCAACAAGCATCAAGAATTGTTCCCATCAAACTGGTAGACTCACTGATTTTAATCACTGTGATGAGGAGTCTTGTTGAAATGCGGGACTACTTGCTCGAGTTACTGTGACATGTAAACATTTTACAATTTTGGTTTTACTTTTAAACTCAAAATGTTATGAGTCTCACATACATCTGGTTACACATTTAGTGAATTAGATCATTCGTGTTAGTAAGCGTTTTGAATCGCAGGATATCCAAAGCTCAAATTTCAAATTTGTGCTAAATTAAGAGCTTGTTTGTAACCAGATTATCCTGTGGATGTAAACATGCCAGCTGATGCTCACCAGCAGGTTCTTGGGGACACTTCTCGGGTCTCGGCTGCTGGCGTACATACGGAAAATCTGATGAGGATCCAAGTGTGCCATCAGTCTCTCACAGAGGAGGTCACATGCACTGTTTGAAGGAGCACAGGTGAGGATGCGGGCCGACTTGTCCGCCCTGTTGACCTGTCGATGGAAGCAAAGTCAAATTCATCATTTAGAATTGCTGACAAAATATTTTTGATGCCTTGTTTTTTTTTTTTTTTAGATCAACAGCAGTGTCGGTTTAGGTAGCAATTTGTGTGTCTGGAAAGCAACAATAAAATCATGCATAATAAAAAACAAATGAGTGCATTACTGATTGATTAATTTCATAGACCCATTACAGAAGCATTTACTTCCATAACAGATGTTTTAACCTTTCATCAGTCCTCACATCCAGTTTTATGGAAGGAAATATCAAGCCCACAATATGTGATCTATCTTACTGAATACATTTACTACATTTAGCCTAGGCTTTATGGAAAATGAAGTATCCTTTATGTGGCTGTCTCTTCTTTTGTTGATGAACAGCTCCTCCGTCCACACCCACAAATTATATTTGTAATAATCTTATTATTAATAGGAGAGTTATATTTTTATTTCCACGATAGAAAAAGTTTTAGGTATTTTATATTTTTTTGTTTGCATTGTATCTGTCTTCAAAATTTATATTTATGGCTAAATAAGCAACACGTTTGAAAACATGCTTAGTTAGAGATTCACTTCATAGATATGAATAGATATAATATATATATATTTATAGAGTGTACTTCATCCTATCAAATCTGCTCCTTCAGGACTGTGTGTACGTGGATTGATCAGATTTGACTGACAGTTGTGTCTCCGTGACAGATTTCTTATTCCTATGTTGTTAAAATCTGATGGAAGATGGCAATAACTAACATCACCTTTTTTTTTCTCGCCCACTTCAACCCAGTAAGAAGAGCTCAGACAAACACAGAAATCTGTAATTCTGGCAGATAACAGTGTGTTCATATTAGGGCTGCAACTACTGATTATTTTTTTTATTGATTAATCTGCAAATTATTAATTTTCTCAACTAATTGTTTGGTCATCAAATGTCGTTTTGTCAGAGTCCAAACCTAAAATGATTGCCCCATTGCATATAGAGGAAGGCTGTTCATTCGTTTTCAGGGTCAAACTGCAGACTAATAACAGTACATCTTGAACACTTGATACCTGATGCATAGCTTCAACGAGAGTGATTGTCTTTCCAGTTCCAGGAGGCCCAAACACAAGATGAGGAGCGGGCTTTGATGATCCGGCTACGATGCGCTGGACCGCAGCATGTTGCTCCGGGTTGTTCTCCAGCTGACAGTTGAACATCCTGGAGAGTAATATGAGAAGAACGGATCTTTACACCTCGCTAATTGGTGGAACACTTTTAAAGTAAAAAATGTGGAGCAGAGACTAAACATAAGGTTGAATTAAGAAAAACATTCAAAATGTGTAGATGAAAACCTCATTTGTATTGTTACAATCAAGTCTAAGCAGATAACCGTGAACTTTGTCTGGTGTCCTCAGCCAACATAATCCTCCATATTTTACAAGAACCACTTGAGGCAAGTTAATGGCATTAAACCAAAGAACAGCCTGTTGGTACGATACGGTGGATGAGTGCCCAGAGAGAGCTGAGGCGAAGGCTGCTGAGCACACTCACTCATCATTAGGAGTTTATACACTCTTATCACCAAAGCCAGACAGTTGAAGCTTCTCTGCACTACAAGTACATGACATACAGCACTTTGAGATGGCTAGTTGTGTGTGTTTGTAGATGATACCATATCTATGAGTGTTTTTGGCGTTCTGTATGTATGAACTTTATGTGTACCGGCAGCGAACCTGAGCTTCGGCATGGAGAGATTAGCAGCCGCTGCACCGGACGGGAACAGCACTTCTTCGAGCTGATGTTTTGCTGCCAAGTCCACCGCCCGATGCTGCAGCTTCAAGGAGTACCGGTTGATAGTAAACTCCACGTCGAACTTCATATTGCTGATAAAAAACTGCAGCAACCTGAAAAGTGAGAGGAAGGTTTGGGGTTATGTTATGCTTTATTCACAGTCTGAGACGTAAACTGGGTTTCAAACATCCGTAGTACAGCTCGTACCTCTTCGAGAAGCCCAGCTTCACGCTCTCCAGCTCCACTCTGTGAACATATCCGATGTAGCAAGTGATCGGCTCGATCACGTCTCCAGATTTGGACACCCTCAGACAATCTCCTCGTAATACAGATGGACGATTCTCAGCAACACCAGGAACCTGTTGGAGAATATCAGTGTTGGCCTTCTTTCTGCTATGCGTCTTTTATTAATTTCAAACACTGAACTTACAGTAGATCGGCAAACTTTCAGAGGACAACAACAACATATAGAAATAATAAAACACCACACAAAAGGAAGCAGAGATATGGACTTTTCGTTGCTATTTAAAAACAGTAGATGTGTACTGAGAGGATTCCTTACTCTGAGTGTGAGCAGTTTTTTGTTGCTTTGGTCCAGAGTCATGGTTTGCTTGCGGAGGTCGTACTTCTTGATGTCACACTCCATCTGGATCTCTTCCAGGTGCAGCAGGAGGTGAAATCGATGAGCGTACGTCTTCATCTTTAAGGCAGAGTTGAGGAGACTCCTGGACATACAGCACACGCACACAATCATTGTGATGATGAGGGAGTTAAGCCCAGAAAATAGTGGGTTAGCTGTAAATAATGAGGTCGTTCTCTCACTTCACTGATGGCAGTTTCTGCCGGGCATCTGGAGAGAGGTACTTCGTGTCCTCCATCCCTTGTTTAGCCAGTGCCTTTAGGTAAAGAGGGTACTTATAGTCTACTAATTTCACCGTCAACTTTAGAGGCTGGGCAGAGCTGTAGAGAACAAAACACAAACACATCATGCATGAATAAAAACACAATTTCAGTAACCGTTCTGGGTCCATTTGTTGATCAATTTCAATTATAACCGAGGAAAATTGCGTCAACCAGCTCACAAATCAAATATTTTTACTGAAATCTGTAATTATGGATTTCCTGCTGCTGGGGAGAAGATCTGCACTCATTCAATTTAGAGATATTAAGACAGTGTGCTGTGTTTATCCGTTACACTCCGCGCAACATTAATTCTTAATCTATGGGACCAGCATGATTTTTTTTCTTCTTTAAAATAGTAATTGTACTGCATTTATATAGCGCCTATAGTTGGTAGCCTCAAGCAGAGATGAGTGGGCTACAGATGCCTGTTGAGCTCACTTCTTTCTAACTCCACACCCACTGTTTTTTTCATTTCAAACTTGTAGTTTTCAGACCCAAACAATGCTGCATGTAGTAGACTTAATGCAGCTCCCTCTGGAGCCACAAAAGACCCCTCAATGTGTCCAACCTGTGGAGTTCCTTTTTAGTAACAGGCATAAAAGTGCATTTCTATTTTGAGTTCTGAACTGGTTTATGATCAGCTTTTTACTAACTTACCTCTCAGGAGGTACTCCCTCCACTACCACGGTGCCAACAGGCCTGTATGTGGCCACCTTATATGGTTTGTACGGAGCAATGGGCCCCAGCTCCACAGCCAGCGGGGTCCTGGCTATCGCTTCCATCTCCCTCACAATGCAAAAGGGTGCGGATCCTGGCAGATCCGGGCAGAACTCAAAGTACATTGTGGCGGGGAAATATCCATAGTGGTTGAGCGTGTACCGAACCACAACCTCATAGCTCTCCCCTGTGAAAAGAGAGAAGGAGGCAGAGGAGGAGCAGTGATCATTAATTACCTCTCAGGGTGTTTTTAGTTAATGAAAACAGAGGGGAGGAGTGTTCCGTAGTCTCACCAGGACAGAGGAACAGCGGACAAACTCTGGTCACCCTCCTCTCATCCTCCAGAGTGAAACAGCGGATCTTGTGCAGGGCGGTGTAGAAGGTGAAGTGGATGCAGTTTGGACCCTTGTTTGCGATGTGGAACCTGAGGATGAACGACTCCCTCAGGCGTTCCACGATGATCTGAACCTTTCCACGGCTCAGCGTGGGGTCTGAGGTGATCTCAATGCCCCCCTTGTTGGCTGTCAACTCTTTCCTGTGAGAGAGAGAGAGAGAGGCATGATCAGGCTACAACTTGTAACTATAAGATGGTGTAAAAATACTCCAAAGTGAGTGCATCTCGTAACTTTCACAGTTTGATTCTGGTCGTGGGCCTATGCATGTCAACACTTCCATGTCCCCCTCTCTATATCTCCCCTTGTTTGTTGCCTCTATAGACTGTCTAATATCAGATACATGCAAAATTGCCCTAGAAAAAAATAAACATTTCATTGAGCATCTTCAGAATCTTAGTGAAAAAAAAGTTTATTATCCCCTATTATTTCTCTTCAAGGGTTTTATTTCATTTTTGGATGATGCTTTTTGCATGCTATTTGATAGCCATCAGTAGAGATAGGACAGGAAATGAGGGAAAGAGAGAGGGGGAACACTACAAAGGTCCCCGGCAAAACTGGGGACACAGTTCATCTTTAGTGCCTTAACCCCTAATTCACCAAGGCACCCCAAGACAAGTCACCAGTCTATCACAAGGCTGACACACATAACCAGTCATTCACGCTCAGATTCACTCCTATGGACAATTTAGCCTGCATGTCTTTGAGGAAACCCACACAAGCATGTGGAGAACATGCAAACTCTGCACAGAAAGGCCCCGGCAGGGTTGAACCCAGAAGCTCATCGCGACAACGCTAACCACTGCAGCACCATGCCGACGCTTATCATAAATAGGGTTGTGAGAAAATATTGAAAATATCGACAATCGCGATATTATGTTTTGTGATACTGTATCGGTTCTCAAAAACACTGTATGGATTTTTAATTAATAGTTTACACGCAAAGATGAACTCAGTCAATACTTTATTTAATTTGCAAAGATATGCACCCTCCTAGTGTATGTGGCCTCTGTGATAAATGCAAATCCCACTGTCATGATTGTATAAAAAGGTAAACTTTTTATTAGATGTTATACATATGGTGGTGTGTTCTTTAAACTATGACAGTTTTCCTAAAATCAGATTTAAAAAATTGCAATACTATATATCACCTTGCTTACAGTATCACAATACATCGCAATATATGGAATCGTAACCCCTGTATCGTGATACATATCGTATCGCCAGATTCTCGCCAATACACAGCCCTAATCATAAACGCTGCATGTGAAAAGTCGAAATGATTGCTTCCCTGTCATGGACATGACACATAATCCACCCTGATAAAGAAGGCTCAGCAACGGCCGTACTTCTTAAGGAAACTTCAAAAAAGCAGAACTCCCTCGCCAAGTCCTTGTTAACTTTTACAGAGGAGCTATAGAAAGCCTCCTGACTGGAAACATCACAACTGGCTAGGGATGTGCACAGCGGAGGACGGGAGGGCTCTGCAGCGGGTGATTAATACCTCCCAGAACATCATTGGTACCCATCTACGGAGCATCGGTGATATCGGTGAGATGAGGTGCCTGCGCAGAGCCCAAAAGATTCTAAAAGATGATACCCATACGCTGCCGTATCACCAAACTACAGAGCAGCTTCTTTCCTCAGGCTGCCAGACTCCTCAACTCATCCTCATCCTCCACACTCCACCGGAAATAAACGACTCTTCTCATAAACACATCATAGATATGTCTAGATTGCATACTGGTCTATTCATTGCAATGCATATGTGAATTTTACATTGAACTATTCTATTATGTTGGTCTTTTTATGCTCATTAACATTGTAAATATAATTTAGTTTCCTTTTTTCTTTCTTCCTTTAGTGCTACGTTTATATACTTTGTTCTATTTTACTGCCCATTTTATTTTATTCTAATCCAATTTGAGTATTTGTCTACATGTTTTCTGTGTACACGCTACAACGGCATTGCTCTGTGCAATCCTGTGTTGCATAATGACAATAAAGCTGAACCTTGAAAGGCCACCAGCCTGGACTCTTCACCCCTATGCCTTTACAGCAGTCATGCTCAACACACCTCCCATTATTAAACTTTATGTGTTCTTCTGTGAAGGGCACCTGTTTTATTATTGTCACTTTATGGTTCTGGACAAATCAAATTTAATGTGACGTGCTGACAATGAAAAATGGACTTCACTTAGGCGAACTTTTTCAAAATGTCTCACTTGATTCAATAAAGAATAATTTTATGGTAACAAACATTTTACAGCATTACATATAATACATACTAATACAAACCAAGGAAAATATCTCTTTCCCCTGTGATTACTATGATGGGGGACCTGACTGATCTGAATCTTCCCTCCCAGAGGATAAGGGGTTTTGTTAACCTGGCAATAACGGCTGGAATCATGAGGATCCCCCTAATATTACTCAGTGGATTAATGAGGTAAATTCATGTGCTCCCTTGGAAAAAATAACCTATGCTATAAGAGGTTGCCCACAGCTTTTCTATAGGATATGGGATCCATGGATCACTTATATACAATCTTATTAACCTTTCTAGGGTATTTACTTACATAATAATTATTATTTTCCACGTGCTGTTTTCTTTTTCTTTTTTCTCCACATTTATTTTATTTATTTATTTATTTAAGGTTTCTATCTTACCACCACAAACTATACTACTGTAGTACTTATTACTTTTAATTCTAACTAACTAATTAAATTATTTTATATATTATTTTTATGTTATTTTCTCTGTAACTTTACCTCTAGGGGTGGGAAGAAGGCTGGACCTGTCTCTGTGTGGGAGAGGGAGGCGATGTGTATGTGTGTATTTATGTATGTACATATTAAACCGGTGTTGTGTTTTTGTTATGTTTGGAAAAAAAGAAATACATTTTTTTCCCCAATACTTATACAAACCTACCTGTTCGCCTTCAACTTGCGAAGGACTTCCGTGGCCAGCTTCTTCTTGGGGGTCAGCACAGGGGTCACAGGGGTCAAGGGGGTCGCAGGGGAGGGTGAAGGTGTCCCAGCCGTCTTCTGAGGGCCAGAACCAGGACTGTGTGGCGCCTGAGGGGCCCGGGGCTTCCTCCACTGGTCACAGTACACTCGAACCTACCACAAGAGATATTAAAAATAGCATGCTTCCTTTTTTGCTTCTGCATTTTCCACAAAAACGTGTCCAGTCTTGTTTCCAAGAGAAATGACAGCTCATCATCCATACCTGAGGCTTGGCATCTATGTAGATTTTCCCCTGTTTTATGTGGGCTTTGTTGCACCTCAGCAGACTATAGAGGACAGTGTGAAAGTTGGGGTCTTTTATTCCTTCTCTGTGAACATGAACATACACAGAGGGATAGTGGTATTATACACAGCAGCCTGGTGGAACAAACACACACGTGATTACACACCTGTTTGTGCAGCTTACCTGCGCTTAAACTCAGAGTTGTAGATGTCCCGGAGTTGTTTCTTGCTGGTGGTGGACACTCTGTCCCCCAGGAACTCAATGAAGTCCAGTCCGGACTCCAGTGAGTCTTTAAGCGACGACATGTTGTCGTGTTGGCGACAGACTGACTGACTGACTGACTGCTGCTGCTGACTAGCGGCTGACTACCGACTGACTCAATGAGGAAGTTCATCAGCTATCACCCGGTTATCAACTCAACTCCTCCGGTATTAATGGTTGTGAGTCATCCGCTGGGACTTTCCCATACATGTTCGTAACATACGGAAGTTACCGGCATTTTTCATTCATGTTGTAGCTTTAAGATGAAGTTAAATGATGTATAAATCAACTATGTTCGCGCAGTTTACCTCAAACCTCCAGCTGGTGAGCGGTCTCCTACATACAGCTACCGGGGGAAGGGAGCGTCTGTTATTGTTTCACACAAAAGGAAAGCGAAAAACACCACATTAACAGTTCAAAGTACATATAGTTGAAACCAACAACTTTAAGTCTTT
This sequence comes from Sebastes fasciatus, assembly GCF_043250625.1. Taxonomy (NCBI): domain Eukaryota; kingdom Metazoa; phylum Chordata; class Actinopteri; order Perciformes; family Sebastidae; genus Sebastes; species Sebastes fasciatus. Next base: position 27,595,141 of record NC_133795.1, read on the forward strand.
ATGTTTCTCTCTTTTAAAGTTTTGCCGAAGTTTAAATTCCCCTCCCCCCGGCTATTATAGCGAGTATGCGTCATGCACCACGTTGACACTCCCTGGGCTGTAACCTAGGCTACAGCAGTGTCTCTAGAAGGTTACCCGCAAATTGCTACATCTAATCTGAGATCTGCATAAACTCTCGCGAGATTTGCTGCCCCGACGACACATCCTAACTACTTGACATCATCATCACGCGAGAGTTTCCCCCAACTCGCGGGTTACCTTCTAGACACGGCCGAGTGGAGCAGCCCTGTGTGTGCGTGGAATCATGGAAAAGTCATGGGCGTTTCCATCTATTTCAAATACATAATATACTATAATAAAACAAAATTGTCATAGTTCTAAAATACACCTAGCTGCATTAAACGATTCATTATAGCCTTATTGGATAATATTGATGACTTGGAAATATCATGCCAAAGGATAAGTAATGCAACGTGTCAGACATGTTGACATTGATTTATTATATATATCTATATATATATATATATATATATATAGATATATATATATCTATATATATAAAGTTTATATATATAGATATATATATAAAAAGTTTTATAAATATATATATATAAAGTTATATATATATTTATGACACATAATATATATAGCCTTACTTTAATGCTGAATTTTGAATTAGCCCCAAACTGATTTATTTGGAAAAAGGATTTATTGGCAAAACAATATTTCATAGATGGGTACCTGGCTGATTTTCTTCTTGGCAGATAAGAAATGTTATCTTTATTTAAAAGCTTTGCATCATCTGCTGTGGTATGGTATACTGATTTTTACTTATAGGTGAGATAAATGTGGGTTCACATGTGTTATTTATATTTTACCATTTTATTTGATTCATCTACTGTTGTACTCTGCAAATAGGATTTACTATTCATTCTTTGATTTTTAAGTTCACACTTTCATTTTTTCATTGTTGAAAACAAAATCCTCCAAGTACATAGATCACTCTTTGCATACTCTGCATATTTCCTTTGTAGAAAGAAATAATAAAACAAATGCCCCGAGAACAGTTTAGACTTAATTTCAGGCTGACTTGACTAATATTATTTAATAAGGATTGGTAAAAAAGCCTAATGTTTGGAAGCTTGTCTGCACAAATCTTTTTGCGTTTATTAAAAGCGGGAGAATTAATGCAATTGCAATTAATTCATAATTTGTAATTATATATATATATGCATTTTCAGTTAATCAGATGTTTAAATGCATATTAGAAATGATCAAACCTGTAGAAGTCATTGAATTAAACAGGGATGTTATATATCTGTGTGATAGAACATCTTAGAATAATATCTGAGGTGGAAACTCTTTGTGGTTTTCCACAGGCCCCGTTTGACTCCCAGATCCACCAGGAGTTGATCAAGGGCCGGGAGGACAACAGCCCCGAACAGCCTTCTGCATGTCGTGGTTCTTCATTTCTTTTTGAGGATGGGAGTTCTGGTAGTTCAGTTTTCGCGGCTTTGTTTGTAGTTTAGTTTCCTCACTATTTTTTTTTTTTTTTATAAGTTGGTGGGGGGAAACTTCTGACTTCCTTTTTCTTTTATCTATGTTTACGCACTGCCCTTAAATGTTATGGAGCTCTTTAGGCCCACCCAGTCATATTAGATCTCTGATCTCCCCCTTAAGAGGACTAGTGACTATGATTTATCCCAATCTAACAGATGCATTTGTAGGAGAACTTCCTGAAAATAGGAATAAGATTTGACCTCTGAGGAGAGAGATCTCTACTAGTAACTTTCTGATAAGTCCCCCTTTATGAAAGGTTTATAAGAATTATTTTAAGAGGTACTGCACACTTAAACATGTTTTTTTGAGCTGTAAACTAAATGATGACTGAACTGTGATGAAACACATCAATGCTTATTCTTCAATTCTTATCAAATCGGAATTACATGGATTCAAAATGGCTCAACACGCCATCTACTGTTTTAAATCAGCCCTAAATCCTTGCGAGGCCAATGCTGACCACAGATCAAATACAGCGTCAGAGCAACTCAATTCAATTTCATATTGCATTCAGTTTCAAGTTTATTGGAATTCAGTTCCAAACTAATACGTTCAATTTCAAATTATGCTGTTCAGATTCAGTTTTTCAATGCAATTATTCAAGTTGAGCAATTCAAATTGAAATATAAAGGATTCAAATTCAGTTTCTAGTGACACAATAGAAACAGCACAATAGAAACACAATATGTTTCTCTTGTGTCAACTAATCAATAAATCAACTAATTGTTTCAGCTGTAATTAAAATTAAATGGGGATAGAAGTTGACAATATTAACTACCTAAGTGCTGACACACAAAGTCCACAGTGCACATAGAAACAGCAGAATACATACTTGGTTATGGACATGAAACTTAAAACCAGGACAGATGTAATATTCCAAATGCACAGTGTTCAGTCACATACTGTGTATGCTTCAAGTAAATCTCAATGAAATTTGGTCTGCACAGATGAATTTACATATTTTAATAATGCCACTGCCAAACAACACAGCAAAATATATTTCAGGACTTTAAAAATACTGAGATCAGTAGTCCAAATTCCCCCAGCACAACCCCACCCACCTAAGAAAACTCTCACAAGCTGCCAACCAAACTCAGTAAGAGCTTCTATTATATTCAGTTATTTATTCATCTTAATTTTTAATTACATTTCAGTTATTTTTGTTTTTTTTGCCTAAAAACCAGTCAAATTTAGTCCAAAAAAAGAGATATGTTAGAGCGTGAACATCTGGTGCCCAGGCTCTCTAAACTCCACACATGATGTAAAACACAAATTGCTTGAAGATCATATTTTTATTTCATGAATAATAAATGTACTTACAGTTTGTATAAAAATATAGCAAAAGCTAAAGGCAAACAGCTGGCAGGAGGACACCAATACTTTATCAGTCCGGGGGGGTTATAGAGGGATTATCACCGAAAATGTCTCTCAATAACAAAGAGAACTGAAAGAAGACAAAATACGGTCAGTGAACGGGAAAAGAAAAATAATATTTATGCTTTGGCTACAACCATGCGTCCAGAGGGATGCATGCATATAAACTGATGTAAAACTGTGTAATTTGGTGCCGTCAAGTGTCTCTCAGTTAATATATAGAATTGCATACAGTATTTACCCTCTGTTAATAAAAAACTATACTATAGGAAGGTATTGGAAGCTCTTGAAGAAGATCAGTTATGTTATATAGGGAGTGTAAATTAGTTGCTACATAAAAGTCGAGGGGTTTTGGGAGAATGTGTCCATTTTGAAGCACTGAGGGATCAGAAACTGTGTGTGTTTAACAGTGACAGTGAATAACCCAAACTTTCACAGTGTTACTAAAGGCATTATTTGTTAAAAAATAATATGTTTGCAAATGAGAGACAGTTACATCACTCAATGTCACTGCAAAATGAAGGCATCCCCTCGTAGTGCATAACGGAAGCTGTCATTCTCTTGTAAAAACCCCAAACAAATGTCTCTTTTAGCAGGACATACAGTACGTAACGTTGCGTCACACATGTTTGCGCGAGCATCAGCTTCTCCCCAATTTTTCTTAAACCCAAACAGCCTCGGTCCTCTAAGCACTCTGCATCTCCTTGCCAATCTTGTAGCTGAGGATCTTGTTCCAGTCAATCTTGGTGCGGGTGACTGGGAGCTGTCTGCGTAAGGCTTTGAACGTGGTGTCCGACATGGTCTGATAGTTCTCACTGATGGCCACCTGAGAGACAGCAAAGATAAGTACGTCAGTCGTGCTTTTCTAGATAGAAACAAGTTGGACCATGATGTCATCCGTCAGCAACAGTTAATTGGACATTTTAAACAGAACATGCGAGACGTGAATTTTTTTCTCGTGTTGTATGTGCTATGGTGATTTAAGTTGATGCTTGATACTCTGGTGGTGTACAGCTAGGTAATAATATTTTTTAATTTTCAATTAGATTTTATCTTATTTTAATTTTTACTTTTCAATTTCATTTTAGTTTAGTTTCAGTTTTTCCAGAAAGGTTTAGTTTTTATACATTTAATTTTACAGTAGTTTGTTTTTTGTAGGGACAGGTATAATGTCTCAGAAGTATGCAATTTCCTTTTTCCTTTTTCCAGTAGTGATATATTGTAGTTAAAATACTAAAACTGAAATGAATTTATGTTCATTTTTATCAGTTTTTCACCCAAGCAATATTGTTTCACTTAAGTTTTTCTTAAAATATATTGTTTTCTATTTATTTCAGTTTACTAAAAATATTTTTCACTGCTTAATTTCATTTTAGTTTCAGTTTACTATAATAACCTGGTGTACAGATGACCAAACATTGGAATAACTGTTCAGTTTTGATGTGTTTAAGTTTGCTAACTTTGTCTCAAAAACCTGGAAAAAAGGCAATTATTGAATTACTATTTATTCTGATTCCTCCATGTCTATACAGGACATGTTCTGTCAGTGATTTATGAGTTTTATTGTAGACACGCAGGTCTGAAAATCAAATTGTGATGATGATTCAAATGGAGTTTTGGACTTTTTGTGCAGGTGTTTGGAAATGTGTAAGCAGTTTTCTGGATCTGGCTTACATTAATCTTTCGTGTCTTGTATAGTATTCGTGGCACAACAATAAAAACATCTCATTCACATATCGAGACAACTCGTTATTCCTAACTCCCCATACCTGGTATTCATTCTCTGCATCCTCAACGATTTTCACAAGCTCCTTTGCAGTCTGGCTCTCATTCTGGAAAAACATACATTTGTGGGTTAATTACGCAATGTAAACACACATCAACATAAATCAAATATAAAATAGTCTAATAAATCCACACTATTATTCTCTAATACTTCTGGATTATCAACACCACTTAGCTTCAGCTTTCCTATAATACACTCCAGAGTTTAAAATAGAAAAACTATTAATAAGTTAAAATACTTGTGAAATGGTTTCAGTTTATTTGATACATCATCAAGTAAGGTGTATAAATGACACACGGTTCTTTAGTTTGTTTTATGGGCTCATAGGGATGTTGAGGTAGATCAGCAGCTCAAACAAGGAACAGGTTTGCCTCATTATGTCCTCCTAGCAGGGAGGGGCTGGTTACTGTTAAGATGTAAAATAGGTAAGATAGATCTGCAGTAAATGACATCCTATAATGTTTGGTGTACTCATTGGTATGTGTGGGTGCCCATAGATAGATTGAGATGTCAGCAGTAACTTAGAGAGCTTGTATTAATGGTTTGTTCATTATTCTATGTGAATTCGGATGCTTGCTCGGTTTAGCTCACCCTATATTTACCTGGGCGGGTGGTAGGTTCCAGTTAGGTGACACTGAGAAGGTAACCTAACCCTTCACTGCAGTAAGGGAAAGGGGGAAAGGGATGTGGCAGCTTGCTGTGAGGCTGCAGCTTTCTTTTGATTCAGTTTAAATGGAGTTTTATTGAATTTCCTGAGTTTCATTTTTGCCTTTTGTTTCAGTAAACTTTTTGTTAATAAATGCCACTTGTATGCACTACTCCTGCTTATCATCTGGTTCTTCAACATCCCTTTTTAGAGTTTTCCAGTGCCAAACCATCTACCCTTTATATGAGGTGGCGGCGCTACAATACTTACAGAAACAGTCAGTGCTTCCTGTATATCTTTATGGCTGACCAGCTGCACGTTTCCATCCTCATAATAATGTACCTGGAAATAAAGACAGAGATGTAAAACAACGGTAATACAACCCTAACTTCCCAGCTCAGCTCACACTACACCTGTTAATGACTCAACATACCTGTATTTTCAAGACTCCAACCACCTGCGCTGTAGATTGCGAGACACTGAACTTCCATTCAGATCGGCAGCGACCGTTCCTGGAAACAGAAAAACGCAGAAGAATACACTTGAGAACTGATCCCAAGCACACCTAACACATCACTGCCTCTACGCTGCATCAACATTACTGTCTAAGTGAATCTGATTAGCAAGTTTAAAATGAGATCACTCTCCTCTTATCAACTTACCAGAAGTTTTTAGGCTCAAACTGATGACCCTCGATGCAAGCGATAATGGTCTGCTGGCCATCGATTGTTTTCCCATAAACCTGAAGCAGATGAAAGAGCATGAGTGGGTGATTCATTGTTGAGTAATGCTGGCGGCTGATGGCGGTGCAGAGTGGGAGAGAGATCTTACGGTGCAAACTCCACTGGGGTAGTGCTCCTTGACGTAGGCTCTCAGGGCAGAATCGCAGGCGTCTCTCCAAGACCTGAGGGCCGCCTCGCCCTCATGGGGCTTGGGGTCGCTGGCTTCCTTTCTCAGGTGGTCAAACTTGAAGGAGATCTTGTTGTGAGGGTCAAAGAAGCGGCCGTTACCCAGGTCTCCATGCTCCGTTATCAGGACCTACAGGGGACAGAGAAACCTGCCGTTACTACACCTGTTTACTCAGGTATTGCCTTTATAACGTAGAATAATGATGTCATTTTGGTGGGTTCAATGAGAAAAGCAAATGATCTAGTTTTGTTTTTTTTAAAAAGAAAAAGCTAACCTGATCTTCATATCCATCAATTTTGGCAAGGGTGAACTGATCCATGTTGTACTGGGCAAAGGCACTGTATCAAAAAAGAAAAGAAACCACAAGTTGTATGTACATCCAGAATTTCATTATTTTAAGACATTAAAAAAAAGAAAATCATGAAACTCACTGAGCCGCGCCCTCTCTGAGAAGATTATCATTGTTGAGCAGTATTCGCACATCTGAAAAGAAGAATCAACATAAGAAAATGTTTCCATACACATCAAAATGCAGTAGGGCTGGGCAATATAACAATATATATCATCAAAACAATATAAAAATTCCTATTGTATATGTTTTTCTATATAATTTCTATGGCGATATAGACCAGGCTTATATTTATTTAATTTTTCTCTATAATTTCACTTGAAACTGTTATGTTCATTTTGCACTCAAGTTCTTTTCATTTGTCAAGTATTTAATTCAAACATAAGTATACAGAAATAAGCTTTACCATGTGGTTATTTCATATAGACTATTTATTTATTTATTGAATTACCAGAAAACATGCTATATTATGATATACATCGTTATCGAGATATGAAATAACCTATATTGTGATACAAGATTGTGGCCGTATCGCCCAGCCCTAAAGTGCAGGTAGTCCTAAAGATGTCAAATCACAAATGAGGCTCACCATTGAAGACTTCATTGAACTCTCCGGGAGGAGAGTGCATCACAAAATTAGCTGCAATACGCACCTGGAAATAAATAAAATATCTTGTCATAAAACTTAAAAATAGTGAGAGGCGTCACATTATCACTAAGTACAGTGTGTAACGTGTGGATTCAGTTCCCTTCTTGCTTGTAGTCTAGCGGAATAACACAAGTCTCCTGAATTACTAACCAAATCTGCTGCATGTTTTTTTTGGAAAGTCTAGCCATATAATTCTCCTTTGCAAATGTCCCCAATGTGGGACTAATAAAGGAATATCTTATCTTTGAGGTATAGCAGGTTCTGTATATGAGAGTGGAAAAACCTGCAAGTAGCCACTAGAGTGAAGCAGAGAGCGGTCTGCTAACTTTCTTGGCTGCAGGCTTGTTGGCTCTATTTCGGCCACTCCTTAGATGGCGAACAGGGTCTGACGCCCAAGGGCTTTTCTTAGCAGCCAGTATGCAAGTGTAAGCATACAGGGTGAAGAAGCTGTGGCAGGTACTCTCAGGCTCTCATATGGCCATACTCAGTAAGGACTGTTTGGTATTGGAGACATTAACACCATCAGGCAACACGTAGAAAGGTGGAAGTCAAAAGAGAAGTTGCAAATGACCCTCTCATTAGTTTCATTTATGACCTTCCTGGCTTTAAATCAGTCCTACATCCTAATGTCGCTGCCATGTTATAGTGTGGTCGTGCCAGTGACGCCATCTGTCAGGCAGACAGGGTTATTTAGCCTCCAGGCTGCAGCTGGCAGTGACCTACAAATGGGGCTGTCCAGTTGAAAGGGCAGAGAGGGGCATAACAATGAGTAACCTAGTTTTAACTAGAATAGTCCATTCAGAGCCTGGAAAGAAAGCACTTCCAAACTCTAATTCTCCACCAAGCAGCTCAACCATTTGTGCTTATGTCTCATAATAATGATAGAAGTAAATATCTAATTAAATAGGTTAAAATGGGGGGGGGGATTTCAACCCTTTCATTACACTGACTTGTTTACATTTATTTTAAAGGTTCACTGAGGTAAAGCTGGGATGTGTAAGCTCCTGTCCCACCATGAGCTTTAGGAATGCAAAGCATTAATTTACAACATGTAGCAGCATGAGGCAGCAGCAACACCAGTAAGACCCAACAACACTGCATCTGTCCCATCAATCTGGTGCTATAAACACGTTACAGGCATACAAACTAAATACAAAACACCTTCAAACTCGACTAACTTCAACTTCTGGTGTTCTTAAGGCGGGTATAAGCAGCTAGATGGAGTTATAGTGAACTGGGTGTGGGGGGTGTTATGTCATTATCCTCACTGTAAATGCAGGAAGTACCTCCACTTCCTTCCATCTAGCATTAGCTCATCATTTATCATTATTATAAACTCATAGTCATGTTAAATCAATCTCATATGCGCATATGTTTAACCGGAGACGTACATAAGTTATCTAAGTTACACATGATGTGTATTTGTTCTAGAGGAACACAACATGCAGCTGTGAGCTGTCAGATGCAGCTCTGCTCCGGTTAGCTCCACCGACACACACCTTATACGGTCTGTTTGAGACTTCATGCTCACATATTATGTTTTATAAAGCACTGCTATTTATCAAGACAAAGGTTAAGGGTAATAGAATAGTTACAGTATGAATTTATAACGTAATACCTTCTCTTCATTGCTGAGCTCGTCGAAATCTGCCATCTTGGCTCAATGAAGCGACTGTCGGTGTGTTGCCAGGTCTGTGTGTGACTCCTCCCAACGCAGCCACAAGACCAACCAGGAAAACACTGTGTCCTGTGGTGGGGGACAGCTCTCTGTCCATGTTGTCCTCCTGATATATATACAATACATACATTTAATGACATAATAAACCACTTAGATGGATTTTGTTTGTTTGAATGAACGATGAAAAAAAAAAAAAGTAGTCTTAATATTATTATTTTTTTCAAGATAATGTTTTAAATGACTACTGAACTGACAACTGAATGAATATGTTACATTATAAATTTTTTTTTTTTTTTTAAATTAAACTCATAATGTATTTATATTCATCTATTTTATATTACTTTCACATTCAAACTGAAGCTGATAATATCCCAACCTGGCAACCCTGACGCGTTCCCGGCATGTGGGATGGATAGGACAGATATGAATATTTCCCATCTGTCCTATCCATCCCACATGCCTTGAACGTGTATATATATATAATATAATATATATATATATATATATTAAATATATATATATATATATATATATATATATAGATAATTAAATAAATATATATATATATATATATATATAAATACATACATATATATAAATAAATACATATATATGTACAAATAAATAAATAAATAAATATATAAATAAATACATTTAGAAATGTGTTATTTTCGTAGTTAATCGCGACTTGGATGTTGTCATGAACGCTATTTTACACTATGAAACTGCTAATTACGATAACTCCGAAATTACTTGAATGTTACACGTGACGTCATAGTTTGCTGATGTGTTAGGAGGATCAGGTTTGGATGCTCAGTCCACTTTGCAGCTGACACAAGCTTTTGGCTTTTGGCTTTTTATTTTTTTTTAATTGACCCAATCATATAGTACAGGCCTGACAATAAAGGGAAAGAAACAAGACAAGAAAGACTGAAAATAAAGAAAAATGGTGGGAATAAATAATGAATATGAAACGTACAAACCCCTTAAACATTATTGTATACAAGAAAATCCACTCATGATATGCATTATATAGAAGTAACAATAGTCCAGTGGGCTCATTCATCGTAAAACCAGGTCACTCACTGTAGATCACTGGGCAACACTTTCATATACTGTATTTATGAAGCTGCTACTACTAGCCTTTTAAGCTTTTATTATGGCATTGAGCCTTTCCATTGGAATAAACAAAAGTTTCTCAATACCGTTATGTATTCAGGTTGAGGTCATCCAATCAAAAAGATTGTATTGTTTTCCCCCGTAAGAAAAGGAGTTTGTATAGGAAACTTAGTCTATTATTATTATTACATGGATGGAAAACATGTCAAGGATCCTTACAAATATTGTTTTTCCAAATTGTATTGATCTCAGACATACACTTCAGTTGTATTTATGACAATGAAATAAGTAAATTTAATTTTATCTGTATTGTGAGTTTACAATAAAAACATCTTCAATTGCAGGAGACCCCTTCAGTGTGGGTGTGTGGACTCAGCTGAATTCTTTGAGCTCTCTCTATATTGTGAGTTTCTGTGTCGGATGACCAGGATTTTACAGCTGAATGTGAAAACTCAACCACAGTTGAAAGGTGCTGATGAGCACTAGAAGTCTTCAGAGCCTGAGGCGCAAGATCTCACAGTTTGTGGAAAACACAGCCTGTTTGAGACATAGCTCATCTGATAAACATTATCTGAAAAAAAGGTCAGTGAATCCTTAGATAGAGAATAGTGATGCTACTTGAAGATGTTGCAAAAAGAAAGGTGTGAGAAACACAAATTGAGAGAGAGAAACAAAACCTTATCCAGAACATTGAGAAAGTTTCATTGCCAATCGCATGGCGAGACAATGGTTAAGGCAAGGCAGCTGCTGGCCACATGTGGAGTTAAAGGACACATGTTGCTAAGTGCACAGAATCAACACTGCATCTGAGAAGGACGACCCAAAAGAAGAAGAACAAAAGACTTGAGCAGGATGCTGCTGCAGTGGAACAGACACCCATCGACAGATTGTTTACAAGCCAACTTTGGCATAAATGCTCACTGTGTGGTGATGCAGGAGAGATAGTTACTAGTGCCATTCATGAAAGGCACAAGTGACTCCATAGTTGCAAAACCTGTGTGCCTGCCAGCAAAACTGTCCACATTACCAGTCAGTACAAGTTGGACATGTGATTCCGCGTTGGTTGAGAGGATGACTACTTACTTTAATACTTTAATAATAGACACAAGCTTAAGCAATTTCTTCAGCTATGGACAAACAGATAAATGTGGGATAAACTGATTTCAATTGTATTGCATTGTGCACACTGTTCATTATTATGATTATGATTATGATTATGATTATTTTGCATTAAAATAAATTTGACAATTTTGTCCAGTAAATCGTATTTCTGTGTGGACGCATACATGTGTGTACCAATTAGGCTACTGCTGTTTGCATACTGTAAATACTGATAGAAGAAATACATAATACTAGTACAGTAGGGAATGTTTTTGGTTTAGTTCATTTGAGATAAATGACAGTGTAAATTAATAAATACACATGAAAAAAAAATGTCAGAATTAGCCAAAAGGCTATTTTTCATCTGTAGTCCCTGCATGTCCAAGGTGTTACAAAATGCTTCCTAAAATACAGCATCAAAACAAAAACAGGGCACGCAGTTTAAAGATTGGAAAAGGACATAGTTGTTGAAAGCAGTAGAAGCAGTAGTGACAGATATACTTCAGAAGAGGGACCAAGTGTGCGCACATCCAGACAAAGATACTCAGGTCCAAGACAAAACAAAACAAAACATAACTGTGTGGCACAAAGGAGGTCTGCACACTGTTAGGCTCCAAATATAGCCTATAGGTACTTTTCTGCAACGGAATAGTACAATTTCCTCTTATAGCTCCATAGTGACATGATTAGTGTTGGTTCTTCTTTTTAGACATGCCATGTAATTTAAGAAATAGTTTAAAATGTGATTACAATGTCACCAAATTGCCTCTCAAGCTTTCTACATATCACCAACAGGTCCTACTTTTCTGGAAATTATTTTACAATCACAACTTCACACCTCATAATTATACACCATTACTGAAGAACAGATATATACTTCACAGAAGAAATTCTCTGTTTAATAGGAACTGGATGGATAGGAATATTTGGTGCATAATGGACCTATTAGATGCAAATGGAGATGTATTACCTTACAATGACTTTTGGTGTAAACATGACTTTGATTGCAACTTCAAATAATTTTAATCTCTTATCAATGCCACACCCAATACATTACTTATCCTAAAAAAACAAATAGCATTGTACTCTCAGGCCCCATCTCATCTCCCACCCCACACCTTTTATAAATGGAATTGATTTTCTTGATAAAAAGGTGCTCCAACAAATTCACAAGGTCTATTAAATTTTTTTATACTCCCCCCACCCCTTTTTTTTCAAGGTTGTTTTCATATATGCAATTTACAGTTCGTAATTACAATAGTTTATAAACCAATTTTTAAGTAGTTGAGCTTATAGACAAACTCATTAAGTACACTAGAGAAAATAACTTCAACGTTCAAAATTGAAATAAAATTAAGAAAATAAATAATAATAATAATAATGATAAAAAGAAAGAATAGAGTTAAAAAAACAAAAACAAAAACACACAAAAACAAACAAACAAACAATAATAATACAAAAATAAGAGAGTAATAATAAATTAAATAAACAAATAAGTTAATACAAAATAAAAAGGAAGGGGGGGGGGGGGTCTGGGTATTTACATGGGCACACATATGCATCCTCCTTCACGTCGGGTCACCTCCAAGCATATGTATATGTGCATGCTTGTTAACACATGTAACTATATTTTTCCTTCTGTTAGACTCAATCTCTTCTCAAAAACATCCTCCATATTCCTTATTTTGTGAGTTCCCTTTTCCATAACTTTTATTTCTTGAATTATACGTTTCCATTTAATAAAATCTGGGGTTTGTCTATTCTAGCAAACGATTCATACCCTGCCTGCTCAGTATTATAATATTTTGAGTATTTCTGAACCAACAGCATCTAAACTGGGAACCAAGTGGCAAAATGAAATAGTATCCAATTCAAATCAAACTTTATTGCAGACTCAATGTCCAGATAAAGAAAAAAAAGAAAAACAACAACAATACATGACATATAATACATTACAATACAGGAAGCACTATAAAGAATCCTCCCGGTTTCACACCAGCAGTAGATCTGACCAGTGACCAGCACGGGGCGATGTCTACCCTCAATAGCAGCTGTGACCGTAGAAGAAGAAGAAGAAGAGCCAGCTGCCGTAAAGTAGAAGAAGAACAAGAAAAGCGGCTTTGTGAGAGCTCGCCCGTTCCTGAGCGTGGCCGTAAAAGTCTGTAAACACAGAGACACATCTTACGTTGAAGGTGAGTAAAGACTTGCTCTGCTGCTCTGTGATGTGCAGCGAAATCCTAAACCTCCGTGTGTCGTTGTTGTGTAACTGCGAGGCGAGCCGTTTGGTTTTACGTTAGCAGCTATGCTAACAGCTACCGAGCTGGCTACGTGTTGCTACCTGCTACATGGTAACCACTCTGTTACCTGGTAACCAGCGTGTTACCTGGTAACACATGAAGGTATGGCAGTGCAGAAGTGCAGTGATGTTAAACAATGTTTTGAAAATAGAACCACCCAGCTAGCTACATGATGTGATGTGTTATTATCTCAGCCCGGTGCTGTAGTAGTGAGCAGCTCTCCACTAGCAGCCGGAGCGGTGCTCCTCCTGCCCGCGGAGAGCAGCAGCATGCCCCCTCGTGGGATCACACACACAGTTAAAGACAAAAACACCAAATACTGTTTAAAATGCGCCAAAATACTGTTTATCAAATTCGCCAACAAATGCATTTTGATTTATAGATACCCAGAAATAAAGTTACAGTTTGGATTTCTCGGCAGACCTGTTTATTTGCTTTAATTTAGGCGTAACTTCCGGCTACATGTGGCCACAAAGTTGGGCTGTTTATTGGTATTAGAAAACTGTCATAGTATAAAATACTAAAAGTATTCATTAATTAATTAATTCATTCATTCTCACTGTGCAATATCATTTTCCACTTGTGCAATTTTGTTAATAGTCTGTTTATTGTCAATACTGTATATACTGCTCCTATTTTTATACAGCCTTCTATTTAAATGGTTCATATTATGTTACACTTTGTTTAGCTCTTTTTTTTACTGTGTGCACTGCAAATTTCCCCACTGCGGGACTAATAAAGGAATATCTTATCTTATCTTATCTTAAAGAACACATACTTTCTGGTGGGAATGTTCCTGAGCATTTCAAGACTTATTTTAAAACAAATTCTCAGGTCCATTCTTACTCAGCGCGTCAATCTCTAGATCTTCATCCTCCTAACTTCCTCACTAGTAGAGGTCAATTTTCGATAAGATTTAGGGGAACCAAATTATGGAGTAGCTTTTCACATCTATCATTAAACTGTTCATCCCTCAAATGTTTTCAAAAGTCGCTGTATCTGTTTTTATGTTTTTTATTTATTCCCACTCACAATGTTGTTTGGTTACGATTGCCCAGAAATCATTATAGATATTTAAATCAATATCCTCCTCACAAACACTAACCATTCACTTCCAAGCAACACACATACACTCACTTGTCTTTTTTAATATATTTACTGTATTGTTATTGTTATTATATATATCTTGTCCCAATTGTTTATCACTATTATGTAGTCATATTATTTCTTTATATTAATCTTGTCTCTGGGTGGAGGCTTCAGATAAGCCCAGTGTTTTTTTTTGCCTCTTCCTGCTCTGTATATTATTCATTTTTTTTTGTTATGTTGTATAGTCTTAAATTGTGCAAAACAAATAAACAAACAAATAAACACACCACCATATGCATAAAAAAACTTTACTTTTTTAATGCAATCACAACGGTGGGATTTGCATTTATCACAATCTCTAACATCCAACATCGTAGCACTACTTTGAGAGGGCACATACACTGAGAGGGCGCATCTCTTTGCAAAAGAAATAAAGTATTGACTGAGTTAATCTTTGCATGTAAACTATTAATTTAAAATCAATACAGCATTTGTGAGAATCGATACAGTATCACATAACATAATCTCGCGATATTCAATATTTAAAAAATTTTCTTACACCCCTACCAAAAATACAAAGTAATAACTACACTTGATTCCTGAGGATTGATATACTTGCAGATCACAAATTGTGGAAATACAAAAGGTCACTAATCCAGGAGGAGTCTTATTGTGAGGATACAAAATTACAACAGTCAGTTATTGGATGGATGGATTGATAGATTAGCATGTTTGGGTTAAATTTAAACCATTGTACATTGATATCTAAAAATGATGTCTATGCATACATTTGGAATTGATGTGTACATGGATATTTGTTTTTTGTTTTATGTATAAAAATAAGAGCACTGTTCGGAGTTTTATTATAAATACTAATTTATGGTTTTCCAAAAACTCCCCCTTGACTTTAAATGAACATAACTCACACTTCTTCCTATCACACTTGTTCCTATCAGTTGTTGCTTAGGGAGACAGTAAGAGGCAGTATGAAGCTACTACAGACATCTTAGAGTATTTGATGTGATTTATTTCCTAAACTGTGTGAAGTGGTTATTGATTTATTTTTTCTCCTTTTCAGACACTTGGGCGTTTTTGAATTATGTGGACACAGAATCCAGGGCATCCAGGATCAAGTTAAGGTATGTAAAGGGCTGCTCCCTGAAAAGCATTATGTAAATTACCTCCAACCATAACACAGATGATTTCACTTTCGAGTCTCAGTTTTGTAACTTATGTGTGTTTTGAGACTGAAAACATCTAGAGGTTCTCTTAAGCTGAACTCATGTTGTGCCATGTTGGCCACATAAAGACATCAACTTATCATGAAGACTTTAAAGATCGTTGGTTTCTTTGAACAAGAGAAAACATTTGTATTTTGGCATTTTCAAGGTGATCGTACGCCCACGATTTCATTTCACCAATGCGATTTTCCTCAAGATCTTTTTACCATTTCAAAAGAAGAGGATGATTTGAACAAATGCTGCATTTCGATTTGTAGGAAACGCTTTTTGAGAGTTGTCTTCACTGCTATTTAGTGAAACCATACAGACCCAATGGGGAATATTTTTCTTCCCAAAAACTATCAGCTACACAGCGTAACAATTCTACAAAGACACAAAGGTGGGATGAGTGATGTGACCCTAAACTTCAAGGCACAATGAGTAGGATTTTCCTAAAAAACAATGTATGGGCTCATACAAAAATAATCCCTCTCAATCATCACTTGTGACCCACTAGAAGTGTGTGGTGGTGTCCGTATCTTCAGAGACCCTGCAGCCATCTGCCTGTATTTTTTCTTTTCATTTTGCTGTGTTTGGGACGATTCTGGGCGTCAACCCCTACAAAACCATAGCGACCAGGTGCCAGATTGTAAGCATGCATCCAAGAGGAAGCTACGGAAATATAGCAAGGCGAAACGCCAAGAAAGCTTGTTCCAAAACGAGAGTGAATCTGGGTTTTGCCATCACCCGCTGGCGAGCACCGTAACTCTCGCTGAGCCTGGAAGGAGGGGCCAACTTTGAATGTTGTTTTTACAAACTGCAACCGACAAATCCTACTCATTGGGTCTCTATATCAGCGAACATTTTGAATGTCTGAGTCAAAATTGCCAAAATGTATTGCCTAAGTCCACTTTTAAGAGTTTCATAACAGTTCATCACACTTTACAGTTTACCCACTGTGGGTATCGGTAACATTTGCTCCACTTTCACAACTGCAGTATAACGTTGCGATTTTCGTTTTGCGTGAAATGTTGGCTGCTACCGGGAAATGTGTATCCACCATTATCGACGGGTCCCATGTGTTTACATGGCTCATTTTAGCATGAGATGGAAGCGTATGCTCACTGGTTTAACATGCAGAGTCATTTTGCATTTTATGAAATGTCATTGTTAAATCTACTCTCCACTGGAACAAATGATGTGGCCAATTTATGATGGCAGTCTCTACCGGGGTGCCATTTCTACAGTAATATACCTTCCTACTCCTCCCAGGACAAAGTTCTTTATAATGAAAATCACTTCAGGCCTCAGTTTCTCCAACACATTGCCTCACACCTCTAGCTTTATAACGCCAGACGACATCTTTCATGCTCTTTTTCACTACAAGATTTGAAATCTCAGCTACTCCACATTTGTCCGATCAGGTGTAGGAACGGCTCACTTGCGGTACCACCTTGCCAAACCACAATGCCAAGGGCTACTTACAAAACGCTTTCACATCTCTGCACATCACCAGTTCATTTCATCACCGAATTCACATGTCACATTTACAGTTGCTAATATGCTCAGCATTAATAACACACTAATGTTTTACTGCTGTTCTTCGTGCCATAATTCAAGGCAAGCTACATAAAGGTCCAGTGCAGCATTAAATCTAGTAATATAATATCCTGCTGTGCCGGTGAGCACCAGAGAAATGCAGGATATATTAAAAAAAAAATTTTAACCTGAGGTTTCGGAAGAATTTGCGATTAACCGGCGCGATTTGTTTCAAATTTGAATATTTGCTGCATTTGAAAACGAATTTGCCACAACATTTCCATTGTCTGAACTTTGATGTGATTTTGATCTTGCAACATTTGCTCTGCTAAAACTTTTCATCCTTCCAAGGAATTTCATCTCTTAACTCACTGACATGTTTCAGGATTCTGGACGACAATTTAAAGACGCCGATTCGCGAACAAAACCAAACTTTTTCAAGCATTTGAGACGCACGAAGAAAGAAACCAATAAACCCTTTTGGATCGTGACATCATGTCTCGCCGAAGAAGCCACAGCCCGTCGCCAGGGCGTTTTTCACGCTCCTGCAGCAGTAACGATCCGAGAGATTTGGAGAGACGGATTTTTGTTGGGAATTTGCCGACCTCCGACATGTCAAAGAAGGATTTGGAAGAGCTGTTCAGCCAGTACGGGAAGATTATCGGTCAGTAAAACACAATACAATCATGTGTAGTCGCATCAAGCGCCATATTTTTTCATGAATTGCAAGCATGTCAAATTCGTAATGATGTCCTCACTGATAATTTTTTAAAGTGGGTAAATGGGTAGGTATCCAAAATGTTCTTCAAAATGATCATAAGTGTGTACCACTTAAAATGTTCCTCTTCCAGGCGTGTCCATGTTTCGTGGGTTTGGATTTGTACAATTTGAACGTGTTGAGGAAGCCGAAGCTGCAAAGGCGGCCCAAAAGGGTCGAATATATAAAGGTTATAAAATAGGTAAGCCTTAACTGCAGTGGGTGTGATTGTCTGGCTAAAGAGGATAGCTTTTTATTTGTGTACAATGAGCAAGAAAAACAAGTTAAATGAATCAAAGTTAATGAAAGGTTACGTTTTTCTTTTGTTTTTTGTGTTTGTTTGTGTGTGTGTGTGTGTGTGTGTGTGTGTGTGTGTGTGTGAGTGTGAATACCTTTTGATGATAGGGCATGATGGTTTAAGTGTTAATCCTGAAGATAATCCGTTTTTGTGGATTTGGTGATTAAAAAAATATGCCCGCAAAGACAAAGTAACAAATATGCATTTAAGGATTAACACTTACAAATGTCCTTCTGTGGTTAAAGGTTGTGAATGAAAGCTGGAGAGATCCTTCTTTTATTTATTAAAGAATAATTTAAGGGCTTAAACAATCTGTTATTTTAAACATTTTAATGGTGTGATATGTTGCTTCTAGGGCTGAGCGATAATTCAATATCGTCTTTCAATGGAATCGTATCGTGATGAAATCATATCGATATCATGATACACAATTACGTCGCCTCATCTTGATTGGTAATAACAAGCACATACTAACTCAAATTTCTCAGAAAACCTGACTTGATAAGAGTTGTGCTTATGGGAATACCCCAATGTAGTTAAATCAAACTATTGTCTCAATCTGATTACTCTGTATTTGAGCATGCACGTAAACATAAGATGGAAATATTTATTCATTTTTTTCCTCTAATTTCACTTGAAACAGTTTATTTTTGTTTTGAAATAAAGTTTGTTAATTGAGAAAATACTCTTCAATTTAGTATTTCATCACACAAAACTAGTCTTTACCATGTGATTATTTCATATAGACTATTTATTTATTGAATTACTAGAAAACATGCTATATCGTGATAGAAGATTTTGGCCGTATTGCCCAGCCCTAGTTGCATTAAATGAAATGCCCGTCACAATGATGATCTCATTGAGTGTAGGTTGTATATAAGGGTGCTCTGATCGGGATTTATGGGGCTGGAAGTTGTATCGCACGATACTGATCCACAAGGTTTATTTGAAGCCTTCTATTAATCATGTAGCATTATTTATTTAACTATTCTTAACAACATTGTATATTAAGTATTCAAATTTAAACTCTCACTCATAACCCCTTATATACAGATATCCCGCAATACTGTTGTAAAGACGCTTCATTACAAAGCTGGCATAATGCCGCCTCGGTTGTGATTTTAGATAGCATGCTGGCGTGATGTGTAACACAACAGCGTTGGCGTCTAGTGCGTGTGCGTGTCGTCCCGCCATACCTGCTGTCCCTTTTACAAAGACGTTGATTCGGCTCGGTGACTACCTCCACTACAACAATGCTCCCCAACCCCCCCACCCTTTTAAATATTGAACAGTGAGGCGAAAAAACGGTGCAACAGTCTCACCTTGACTAGGCTGTGTAAAAGTGGCTTTAGAGACACAATTCACAACTCCAGTGAAGCCATTTTAGCGACACGTAGAGAAATTGTCAGGCGTGTTTTGCATCATCCGATTGGCCTTCAAATCAAACTATACTGGGGGGAAAAAAGTTCGGAAACTTGTTTGGTGGATTATTTCTCTGTTGTTGCAATGCTAATTGGCATTGTACTTTAAATCGTTGGAAAGCCTGTTTATTTACCTTCACAATGATGTCCAAGGATCATGCATTTGTGGGATGAGCAGCACAGCTGATTATGTGGGTAGCGCCCAAGACAAATTTGAGTGTATTCTCCTGTTGGTATTGACTCTTGTTTTGAGTTGTTTGGTGGATTGGATGATTGAACTCTCTATCAGTAACAAGGAACAAACAAGACATATTGGCAATTTTACACTTTATTCATTTAATACACCGTCAGGAGCCTCAGTAGCGGTGGAAGATCCATACGTAGCCACAACAGCCTGGCACCTTCTCCTCATGCTGGTCACCAACCTGATCACACGTTGCTGTGGGATGGCGTTCCATTCCTCAACCAGGATTCGTTGCAGGTCAGCCAGCGTGGTTGTGTCGGTCACTCTAACACGTACAGCACGCCCAAGCTGATCCCACAAGTGTTGAATTGGGTTGAGGTCTGGACTCTTGGCAGGCCGTTCCATTCTCTCTACTCCCACATTGTGGAGGTAGTCTGTGATAACCCTGGCTCTGTGGGGGTGAGCGTTGTCATCTTGGAGGATGAAGTTGGGTGCCAGATTGTGGAGATATGGGATCGCCACTGGCTGCAGAATCTCATCCAGATATCTCCCTGCATTGAGATGGCCTTCAATGATGACGAGCCTTGTTTTGCCAGTGAGGGAGATGCCGCCCCACACCATGACCCTGCCCCCACCAAAAGCTGTTACTCCATCGGTGCAACAATCAGCATAGCGTTTTCCCGCGTCGTCTCCATACTTTGACCCTGCCATCCAACTTTCGCAGACAAAACCTGGACTCATCACTGAACATGACATTCCCCCACATGTTCAGGTTCCATTGTCTGTGTTGTCGACACCAGCGCCAACGGGCCTGACGGTGAAGGGCAGTCATTGCAGGCTTCTTGGTAGCCTTATGAGAATACACTGTTTACCATTGGCAGAGCATTTTAGCACATTTTTCTTGGGCGCTACCCACATAATCAGCTGTGCTGCTCATTCCACAAATGCATGATCCTTACAAGTTGGACATCATTGTGAAGGTAAATAAACAGGCTTTCCAACGATGTAAAATACAATGCCAATTAGCATTGTAACAACAGAGAAATAATCCACCAAACACAAGTTTCCGAATTTTTCCCCCCAGTTTATTTAGAAGGAATATTGTCTGATTGGTGGCCGATCGATCGGAGCACCCTTTGTTGTATGATTTGACCTACAACTCCTCAAAATGAAGATTTTTCTACATAACCCTTTCTTTTTGTAGACCTGTTACATTATTGATATACAAAGCAAATAAACAAGTGCATTATTAAATTCTGGCAAAGCCTGAATCTCTGAAATCTCTTGTTTTATTTGCAACACTGTCGGAATTTTCTTCACCGTGGATTTAAATGTGTCACGAAAGTCCGAGCACCGAAGGAGTGTCTGAAGGCAAAATTTTCTAATTTACACGTTCAAACGTTGCTCCGTGTTTTAGCCGATTCATTTCTTGTTCATCTTAAACTCAATTCGACAGATTTGGCACCTCGATTTGCTGCATTTTGACTCGTCCAGTTTGGATTCTCAAGCTTGGATATTGGAGCTCATTTCATTTTGGATCGTGGAAGTATTGACGCGGCCACTCCATTCTGCGTGAAAAGATGAGCTGATTAACATGTCACTGTTGTGTTCAACGTTTGGATTGATTTATTTTCAGATGTAAATATGGCAGTGGAGCGACGGCAACCTAAACCTCAATCCCAGCAGAGCCCTCCACGAAGGTAAAGTAACGCGAAATGGGTGTAACGAACTACAATCACCTCTGAGGTGCCGGTAAAACAAAAACAAAAGCGTCTAACATTTTCCTCAACTGTCATTTCCACCAGTGGTGAAGTCCGCTTAATGGAAGATGGGTTCGTGATGGTTCATGGGACTAATATTTCACCTTAAATTAGAATTTCCAGATGTGTTGAAATAAAGAAAATAGCCATATGAATGTTATTTAAAGTGTCTTTGTCTCAAACGCTTGTGTTCTTAGTGTGGTTTTGTTCATCTTATAGCTACAATACGCAACTTTCCAGCTGAAGGGAACGTAATGCCAGTCCCACCCTGCCCCAGATCTGTTTAGCAGGTTCATGTCCTACAACATGACCTTTTAACTAATTAGGTGTGTTCATGGAAACTGTATTTAGTCTGAGGAACAGACTCTTTGACAACACTCGTCCACAACATGATTCAGTTCATGCCACAAAACATCCACACATCATTGAGAAGTTTATTTCAGGGAGGTATGGGGTTGGGCATTCACAAGATCACAGTATTAGAGAACAATACTCTCAAGGAAAATGAGGTCAAATGAATCTATTGGTTTGTTTTTTTCTTTTAAATTTGAAACCTACTTTTTGCACCTCACTTGAGTTGAGCGTCATGGAAATTAATTCAACTTCCATATTGTGACAAGAAGCAAATAAATGTTGAAGAAGTGAAGACAAATTGAGGATTTAGGAAAAAGACCCTTCCAAGAGAACCTGACGGAAGTGAAACGGTTGTGCAACACCTGAAACTATTTAAACCATTGTCTTGGTTTAAATTCTGCTAGAGCAAACAGTTATGGGAGAGTATCCTCAGAAGAGTGAGCACCCGTCCACCTTGTCTTGACATGAAAAGTTCAAATGGCACTTAACACCACACCTTCACTAAACCTGTTTAGCAACTCTAGTCAAACTGTTTGCTTAGAGTGGTGACATTTCTATGCAATTTAGAATATTCTCCATCTAGAATGTATTCAAAAAATGTCAAAGGTGAGATTAATAACTTGTACCAGACCTCTAATGTTCTATATCAGTTCCATTTTCTAGAGAAAATTTCAAGCAAACGTGCATATTTTATTTCTTTTTGGCATTTTCGTAACCCCGTACTTGCAGCATGGGAATGTGGCTTGCTGAAGGAACAAAATGCAGATCATCACATGCTAATTGTGCTAAATGCTCCAAATAAACCACCGTGTTCAAAAAGGTTAAACAGCCTTGGTACTTGTGTCAATGAGCCTCAAATGGTCGACGAATCGATATCGTTGCGTACACGAATCGCTGGACATTTTCAAATCGTCGTTGAAAGGACGCTTTCCGAGATCACCTCCTGGATTGAATTTGTTCTAGTTCCCTTCGCGAACACGATAACTGCTTTGTTTTCTCTCTGCTTCGGTTGTGCGAAATAAACATGTTCCATCTATTTCATATTGAATAAATACAGATTAATTTAAATATGAAATACCAACTGTAGGCCTGTCCACACCAGTCGTTGGACAGAAGTTACCCTTTGTAGTATTTCATAGGCAGCCTAAACCGTCCTTGCACTAATTGACATCTTTTCTCTCAGGGCTCCGTATTCCAGCTATGGGGACAGCAAAGAGCCCCGACCTCGGTCACGCTCACCCGTTTACGGGCGCGAGTCTCGGGACAGTCGTGACGGGCGTTCTCCTCGCGACAGCCGTGAAGCCCGGGAGTCTCGGGACAGCCGTGACGGGAGGGACGCGGGAAGAGAGTCGAGGCCGAGCGGCAGCTCTCGTGACAACGATTACCGATACCGTAGCTCGGAGACCAGAGACAAAGACCCCAGAGGACCAGAATCGCGGGATACTCCATACAGGTGACTGACACTCACGTTCATTAGTTGGAAGTCCAGCGTTCAGCGGTTGCATTTGTGTCTTAACCTGAAATGTTTCCGTACAGCCGAGAGGACTATGACCGATTCTACCGCAGTGGCAGCGGTGCAGAAGACTATTACCGGAGGAAGGATGAACCCTACAGCAGGGACCCTTACAGAGATCCCTGGAACGGACGCCGTGAGCCAGAGGGTAAGTGTCCTGCAGTGTACAGGCCAAATTAGATTGTTTAGTTACTCTTTAGTTGATGTAAGTACGTAACCAGCTTAGAGTAATATTGTGTTCATTTGTAAAATTATATCTTTTTAGTGTTTTCTTGGATAGATTGGTTTTGCCTGATTGTTTTGAATATAAAAACGCGTAAATTTTTCCAGCTTAGTTGTCCAGATGTGAGGAGAGACCAGTAATTACCTGATAAAGGCTTTATCACTGACATTTAATTTTCCAGCGGCCTCCAACCTCTCCTCAGGAGTAGATGATCGTGCTCGACCAGAGGAGCGTCGGCGTAACGACCTGTATCGACAGTACTATGAAGAACTCCAGCGGCGCTACGACACCGACCGTCCCGTCGACTGCTCTGTGATTGTCGTCAACAAGGCACAAAAGTATGTCCACTCTCTCTGTTCTCTACGGGACACGCAAACCGTGGACTAGAAAATGTCTCTTTAAATGTTGGACCAGTACATGTACTTTTATTTCATATCTCTCCTGTTTGTGTGTGTGTGTCTGCCTCTGTGTACTTGTGCTGCTACAACAGTAGGGAGTATGCGGAGACGGTCGGGCGGAAGGTTCGTGATTTGGGCATGGTGGTGGATCTGATCTTCCTCAACACGGAAGTGTCACTAACCCAGGCACTGGAGGATGTAGGCAGAGCCCGCACTCCCTTTGCCATCATCATTACCCAGCAGCACCAGGTCCACCGGTCCTGCACTGTCAACATCTTGTTCGGCACACCGCAAGGTAACGCAGGACGACCGTACGCACCTGTTGGGTTGGTGGGGGTCACTTTGGTCCCTCCGTGTTACTTGCTAACATTCGCTATGTCTTTTAATCACCGCAGAGCATCGAAACATGCCGATGCAGGACGCCATGATGCTGGTCGCCCACAATTATGACACCTACAAAGTGGAAAACCGTGAAAAAGAACGTGAGGAGATTGCCAGAAAGGCGGCCAAGATGGCGGACGACGTGTTAGTCAGGGAGCCTGACCGAGAGAGCCACCCCATCTCGGTGCTCACCTCCATCACACTGCTGTCTGAAAACAGGTACCTGGTTTAACATCTTCAGACTTGTCTTTAAAAAGGTGCTAGAGTCGATATTCGGAGCATTTCTATTTGGTGGCCATGAGCTAGCCAGTGGGGTGCACTCACATGTACTAAAAGGCTGCTATATTAATGCTCTGGATATTGTAGAGAGAACCAGTTTAGAGCTGTAGAGAATGTAATATGTGATGTAAGTTTCTGTTGATCCCTTATTAACGGTTTCCATGTTGTAAAACTTTGCATTTCAGTTTGTCCACCCTCAGTTTCTCATGCATCGTTTTAAAAATCTCCACACTTGAAATAATGTTTTTTTTTCTTGTGTGGTTGCCGGTAGATTTGTGACCCCAGAGGAAATGGAAGGTCTCATCGCCTACCTGAAGGACAAAAGAGACCGGCTGCTACGAAGCGCTGCAGACCCTCTTACAGGTAAGAGGAAAAAATTTTGGATTTTAAAGCAAAGTCAGGCAATACCGCAGCACAAACAATACTCCAGTGCATGGGAGTTGAGTCATAAAGTAACACAGAGGCGTGAAGAACAACTCCCATTAGATGACACACTCGATGAAGGCAGGAGATATAGGTATCGTATCAAACAGAGGAATGTTCTTCTCCTCCCCTCCTACTTATAGAAGCACTGATTGAGGGTTCAGATTGGGCTCACCTGTGCTGTTCAGAGGCAACCAGGCTCAGGTGAGCCAGTGGCTGGTCTCAGAGCTCCATAAGGGATGTAGGAACACAACAAGTAATATACTTTAATCATTCATCCGGTCCATACTGGCCCTGAAGAGATCCTTCCAAAGGAATTTCAGTGTAAGTGATGAAGTGAAGTGAAAAGTCCAGTGTCGTTATTCCAAAGTTGAGGTTAATATAAGTCTGAGTTAGACAAATCAAATGGGCCGTCTTGTAGAAGTCTTTGGTTTGTAATGTCGTCTTTGTGTCACTATCCCTCCAATGCAGCTAAATTTGGAAGATACCTATTTAATTTCTCTTTCTCGGATTGGTGAAACAGCTCAACTTCATAATGCATTTTTATACAGAATGAACACATCTCTATATTTGAATTGTGTAAAAAGAGATTTTTTTCTCTGTCAGTATGGTGAGCAGGAACAATTACAGCAACCAAAAACATATTCAAAGTGGATGTGAGTGTCCTACTAAAATTAAAAAATGTGAACTTTGACCTATAAATGTTCTCCTATGTTATAATTATAATTTAATTATTGCTCCACTTTTCTCTGTAGAAAAAGGAAAGAGCTGTGTCTGTTTACCATTCTAACTGAATCTTCCCCGTTACAGCTGCTGCAGCTCCTGCAGCCGTGCACCACGACGTTCCTCCCTCAGCCGCAGGACTGCCTCCTCCGTCCCATTCTGCTCTCCCCGCCCCGCAGTCCAGCCACCTCGGCCTATCGGCTGCTTCCGGCGCCTCCGCTAACCCCAGCCATCAGCAGGAGCTGCAAGCTAAAATCCTCAGCCTGTTCAACAGCGGCAGCGGGACGCCAGCGGGCTCCGTTGGCCTGCCCTCCTCCGCCCCCCAGGCGAAGGCCTACGGCTCCCTCGGCCCACCGCCTTCCCAGAACCCGCCCCGCCCGCCCATGCCCGGCCTTTCTCCGGGCGCACCCCTGGGTTACGGCGCCCCACCGAGCCGCATGCAGGTCGCACCGGGTGGTCAAAGACCCCCCACCTCCGCAGGTATCAATTTTGACAACCCGAGTGTACAGAAAGCGCTGGACACCCTCATTCAGAGCGGACCGTCTCTCAACCACCTGGTGGGCCCCGGCGCCCCTCAGCAGCCGCCCCCCAGGTCCGCCCCCCCCGGCATGGGCCAGGTCCCGCCTATGTCCATGTATCCCCGACATTACTGAGGGCATGTAGTGAATTACTTTCTTCTCCTAACGTGAGGTCCACCTCTCCCTGTGACACAAGTAGAACTCCACATTAACTCTCTGTGCAGTGACTTGACCAGCTGTGTATAGGTAGGGTAGACTGTATGGTTGGATGTTTTGTAAAAGATTTTATCTTTTTTTTAATTCTTAGTATTGTGTTCAGTTGATTAAATTGTTATGAAGTTTAATTTGATGACTTGTCCAGACAACCTAATGTGTCTGTATTTTCAATTCTTATTCAGTCACATGAGGTCGAAGCTGCATGTGTAAAGTACAGTATGTTTTGGTTTACAGACTCTTTAGTTCTTTTTCCAACCATGATCCATTATGTGGTTTATAGTTTTGCAGTGTATTTTTAATTTGTAACATTTTCATTTTGTCAACAAGACATGATTAAAAACTCGAGACACAATTGCTGTAATAAAATGGTATTGGTTTATTGCATTTTGTGCTGACAAATCTATAAAATGGAACGGGTATCGCCAGAAGCCATAGAGATATAAGCATTTGAAATGTAAGATAAAACTACTTTTTTCCTTTTTTTAATGTACCATGAAACACAATAGAGAATAATACGTTCTTTTTTTTAAATTTTAGAATATTTAACTTACACTGACACAAAAAAAACACCTCCACACTAACTGTATTTGATTTATTTACACGTAGCCCCCTCCCACCCCCGCCCCCAGCAGTTACAAGTGCACATGTACACACATACTACACACTCCCACAGAACTGAAAGGAACACACTACGGCTTTACCATAAGACTAGGTACAGTATCAAGGAGTAATGAACGGTTTCGGAATGAAAAAAACATTTTCATACTACTGAAATTTGATACAGGTGTGTCTTTGTGTGTATGCTGTATATATCATCTATACCTACATCCATTACATTTGGTCAAGCATCCATACAAAACGTTTCCCACGACTCCAGTGAATTAAAAACAAACCCGGATAGTGAGACAGTTCCTCCGGAGGGAGGTACTGCGTATTAAATTAAATACTGTATTTTAAAATTCAAAGTGTTAAAAGCACCAGCAGCCTGCTTACTTAGTTTAGCACAAAGACTCGATACCGGGTTGAAACGGTGAGCCTGGCTCTGTCCAGAGATAACACAATCTGCTACCGACACCTCTAAAGCTCAATAATTAACACATTTGTTTAAGACGTACAAAAACTGACATGGATAAATTGCTGTTTTATGAGGGGTTATGTACCGGACTATATCTTGGTCGGGACCTCCTGGAATCTCTGCTGGCTACAAGCCAAGAAATAGGCTAGTCCGTAAAACAGCCTTTTATCATTTTTAATCTTGTTTTTGTACGAATAAACCAGATAGAAGTTGTTAATAAATGAGCTTTAGAGATGCTGGTAGGTGGACGTTGTTACCGTTGAGCAGACCCTGGCTAGCTGTTAACCCCGCTTCTTTGTGCCGACTCTCAACAAAGCACATTCGCCAAAATGTCAAACTTTTTCTTTAAAGGTCGTCTGAATGTCGACAATTTTTATACTTAATACACTGAATATAACCAGATATTTACTGAAAAGTGGGTAAAATGTACAGTTTTGGACAGGCTGTGGATTTGCAGGTGTCTCCTCTACTACTTTGGCACATTCAAGGGTTTACCCTATTGAAACCATGCTTTCTTTTAAACTGATAATTGTTACACATTTTTTTTTAGAAAGTAAACAGTATTTACTTTACTTGTCCTGTGTTTAAGTCACTGGAGCACACATTTGCACACCATCATTTATGTAGTTAACTGAAATATACTTTGGTAATCAGTTTATCTGCAGATAATATTTGACACAATGAGAAGACCTTAATCTACCATAAAAAATAGAATCTTGTACTATAATAATAATAATAATAATAATAATAATATTCATCTTGGATACAATGATTGGCCAGTCCTAAGGAAAGAGAAAAAAAAAATTCATACTACTAAAAGAAAAGTTTCTGATATAAACAAAAATACTTTTATACCACAAACACCCAATATATTTTCAATACACCTTGTTCAGGGTAATTGCATGCATGCACTGAGATACACAACATGACTGGGACCTGGCTCTGCTTGCACTGCGTGAATAGCCACTCGAGTTCTTCTCTTTAGCTCCCAGAGAGGTCGACTGTGTGAAATGTTAAGTGCAGCTTTAACCTCCGACATCAGGCACGTCTGTCTGATGCTTCTGTGACAATATATATATACTGAAGGGTAAGATGTTATCTCAGCTACAGACGGTGTGTGTGTGTGTGGTGTGCCCTCTGCCAGAATCTGGGACTTGTTTTTTTTTTGTATTTTCTCTGTTGGTGTCTTTAACAGGACAGCGTCCTCAACCCGGTAACAGATGTGTTTCAGAGCCCTTAATATCCATTTAAGGATGGAGACTGGGTAATGATCACCGGCAAGTTTGTCTCATGCTACAGTTGTGCAGGCGAAAGGATCTGATCTAAATCATGGATCAGCTGTGGGGAGAGGGGGACGTGCTGGTTTTCTAAGTGGACTATCTCTCGCGTCGCCCAAGCAGAGCCGGTGCCAGAATTGGAAGCGCGAGTTTTATATTCTTTGATCATTTTTCAGAATTATACTGCAATCACATTTAAAATACAGAGCTGGGGTGGATTTAGTGGCTGGGATGGGGGAGGCCGGGGGGTTTAGGGTAGATGGGGTGAGGACAGGGAGAGGTGGAGGAGGGATTCTGGGAAGGCTGACCTCACAGATTGAGTGACAAGCACTATAAATTGAACAGTTACTATTCTTTTTTTTTTTTTTAAAGAAGTTTGGCAAGAGAAAAGGAAAAAAATGTGATGCATGCTAGAAGAAAAAAATGCTGAACGATGTAAACAAAATCAGCAGGTAGGTTTCTGCGTTATTGCAGTTTTAAACTGCTGCAAGATGATGGGAATTAAATCCTATTTTATAGTCTGAGCTGTCAGACCTCCACGGCTGGCTGTAATACACTCGTGTGCCACCAGAGGTCACTGTGGGATCGAGTCAGTACACTCCCACTCCTGCAGACTGATCCTGTCACAGAGTACCCTCAGTGTTAAAGTGCTTTGCTGTCTCAGCCACGTTTGGGTTGAACACTGTAGATCTTTATCGTCTGTAAGACCTGGTGACGAACATGCTGATGAAATAAGTGACACCTCCAGTTTGTTTATAGAAAAGAAACATAACCGTGACAGAATGAAAAAAGTACTAATGTGAGAACAATATTGCACATAATCGTTACAAAACTCTAAGACTTTGTCCACAGTGATAGAACAGTGTACAACAAAAGACAACACTTGTAGGTTGCAGTGTCTCTGACTTGAGTGATATATATTTACAAAGGTGAAATGACCACTTCTGAGGCCCATCCATTCGCAAACTCAAAAATCTCCTATTACGTTACATAAGACTATTTGAGCAAGATTGAAATATAACAAGTAACAATATAGTGAACTCATACTTTTTCTTATTTTTTTTTGCAAAAGACTTGTTTTCAAGGTCGAGCCGTGTCGCCCGGCTGAGCGGCGAACACTCCAGAGTTCTCGGAAATCTGTAACTCAATGAGAACATTCGACAATTTGACCCCCACTCTGCACCTCAAACATGTTAAGTCATCACTATAGAAACCACTAAAACAAATATTGCCACATAGTTCCATGCAAACAGCAATTATAAAACATTTATAATTCGATAAATAAATTCATTTCCGATAAACTTCTCCAATAAACGTCAGATATCTTTTCTTCTGAATAAATTTAAAAGGCTCAGTTGATGCAGGCAATGTTGAAGGAGACAATCCCAAAATAGCCGCGTTCTTCAAAAACGGACGTGAGCGTTTTAAACGACCCCCGTTGTCAGAGTTAAGTGTGACAAGCATAGTAAAGGAAATCTTCATGACTTGGCACCCTAAAATCTTTGAAAACTAGGAGTGGCTGCTTTCTTAAGTATCACAGGTGTCAAAGGTAGGTGTGTTAAAAATTTGCAAACAGTAACGTTTAGCAGATAAATATTCATATTTAAATACATTTTGGTGATTCTTATAAGTTTCTTTAAATAAATTAATCTTGTTAGGTTAAAATTGGTTCACTTTACTTAAGGGATTAGAGATGTTATAATCAAGAGAGCGTTTCTATTCTTTTTTTTTAAAAAAGAGAATAAAAGGGTGGAGGATTTTGCCCTCAGTTGTAATATTGCATCAAGGTATTCAGTATAGTTTTCTAATAAAACAGAAAGCTAACCCTGTCCAGAGATCTCAGGCCAAATGTTTACAGGTACAGCCTCGTCTAGTTAAACAACCACCACCACTGATATGTATGTCTATACCCTTTTTCACTTGATCTTTAATGTTGCTTTACTTGTCTCTATTTACAATACAAATAAATCTATAGATACTAGCAGCATTCACAACATATGGTCCGACATTCAGGCAACACTAAAAACATTTAATACTGTTTGTAAATACTTCTAGAAACTAATTTTGTTTTTGCTCCCCTATATTGTATATACTGTTTTATATATACGTATTTATTTATATTCATATTTCTACTACAAGTGCAAATGACCAAAAACAGTTTCTTTTGAGAAAAGAAACAAATAAAGTAAAGTGACAGCTGTCCTTGGTCAGAGTGAGATGATTCTGGATTCTTTTTTTTTTTTTAAAGACTTACGAAATCTACATATACAAAATATATGTGTAAAAAAATAAATAACATGATCACATGAGTCCGGATTTCAACTATTGCACATTCCTTCCAAGATGCACTTTTTTTTAAACCTAAATATGATTTCGCTCACAAGTCATTCAGTCGGGGACATGTGTGGCTCAAATCTTAACCAATCTAGAGGATAGAAAATCTCACTGGAGAGTCTACTGCATAGAGTTCAGCCTGGTGGACGTTTCCCAGCTATAGGAGCCATTTGTCCTCTCGGTTTATTTAGACTTGACCCCATAAATAAACAATTGATAGATGTTCAAAGTCTCACCTCAGTAAGAGCCGATATACTTCAAATCCGAACATCTATTCTTTTATGATCTATAGGGCGACTTTCCAACTACAGTGTCATTACCAGTACTAGTTTCATGTCGACACCTTATTTCTCCTGCTTGTTTTTTAAGCACACTTTGTTCTCTCCAATTCAATCAATAGAATTTTTTGTTCACTATTTCTCTTTGAAAAATACTTTGATATGGCACATTTAATGTATCTAAATCAGGCAAAAAAACAACAATATATCTGAGTGACAATCAAAATGACACAACTATTTCATCAATATGTGTAACTTTTGTCTATAAACATAAATACATTATTTGTTCTCTAGATGAAAAAATAACATTTAGTGTTTTTTACTTTTTTTTAACTTAATGAATTTGATGAATTCATCAAAGTTTTCACTTGTTTTGCACAGTGGCGGACAGTGCAGGTGCAGTGCTTGTCGAGGTTACAATGACAGTTACCATAGTGACAGGAGCCTATGCCATCCAATAAATAAATAAATAAATAGATAAATATTTTTTTTAAAACAGCGGTTTTTTGAGCTGTCCCTCCTCGGCGAAGGGAACGTTTTCTCTCTCCACTAGAAGCTTTTTAGTATGTCACAAAAATACTACACTCATACTGAACAACGCGTCAGAGCTTGTACATTATTTACAGTGATCCACACGAGGGTTCGAGGGGTGCTGGCAATGATAATCTCCTCGGGGTGTTTGTACTGTCTCCCCACTCCGCTGTTACACCAGCCTTCTGGTAGGAAACGCACTATTCACAGTTTTAATTACGTGTCAATCTCTACAAACTAAGCTAGCCTTGTTGTATTTTTTTTGGCACTAACAGTGGCCACGGGGATGAACAGCCACTAAGAAAATGAGTTGTAACGGAGGACGGGTTAGAAAGACAGTGATGGCGGTAACCGAACAGTAAAAACACACAGTTATAAGGACGCCATGCTGAGGAGTGATCAGGTTAAAGATAATACTGCAGGTTTTGATCCACGTGCCTTTTTCAATCTTCTTCGAATACCAATGTGAATTTCACAGTTCATACTCTGATTCTCCTTCCAGCTGGTGGTCCTGACCGTGGGTAGCAGTGTCTTTTTGCCTTTGAAAGATAAATCACATCGAAGACAACAGGCTGGAGCGCTGCGGGAGGTGTCCGATCACCGCGAGGGAACTAAACAGACAAATCCAACACTGAGCTCATTTCAGCTGGCTCTCGTTCTTTCGGAGCAGAAGCCGCTGCTATGCCACACTTGTATTTGAAAAAAAAGGACAAAACAATAAGAAATCTGCAGAGATTTCAACAAAGACGGACACAGACATGCATGTGCGCTCACACCTCAGCTAACAACCCACACCCTAACATCACCACCTCCTCCTTTACCGAGTGAGTCCGATCTCAATGCGAGTTACTACAGTAGATTACAGACTAAGCGAAGAATAAAGTCTCTATAAGAACAAATCTAGATAGCAATCTAAATGAGTCTAGAGCAGACAATAGATATAGAAGCTTGCTGGACTACGATGAAGGGGTGTAGTAAGCGGAGCATGTGATACTGCTCATCGGTCTGCTGGGGATGGAGCTGAGGGAGAGGTGCTGAAGCTGAGCTGGGCTATTGGTTGGGTGTGAGAGGACTATCTTACAGAAATAAACAGTAAGAGCGACAGAACGATGAAGCAGCGTTGATGATGGTGCGGGAGTAAAGGTGTCACAGGAACAGGGCTGAGGGAGGGGTCGGGGAGAGTGGTAGCGGGGGAGGGGGCTGCTCTTTCAGGAGTAGATAGTGATGACCTCGCGGCCGCCTCCGCGGACCAGGAGGACCCGGTTGAGGCCGTCAGTGAGGACCTCGAGGAACTCCATGTCTTGGAGAGAAGTGTTAAAGAAACTAAAAGAAGCACTTACAATATAGACATATATAAGAAACTGCAAGTTGTGATACTGGGTCCACGAAACGAAAACTTAAACGGATTTTGGTGCCGTGAGCCGCCGAGTGCAAAACCGTGGTATTTGGTATACCGACCTTCGCCTCACTCAGAGGGCATCCTTACCATAATAACACTACTTTAGGAGCAACAGAAGTCAGATGCCGGCTGGCTACTCTTTTGGCACATTGCATTTTGATTCAAGTAGGTTTTTTTTCAGTTACAGTTAAGTATATAAAACCAATTATGAAATACGTGACTATGAGACTGAATCAAAATGCAGTGTGCCAAAAGTGTAATTAAAGATAATTGAACTCAAATATTACCTGAAAATGTTATTTAAAAAGGTCCATCTTCTGTCTGTTAATAAATTCTAATTAGTAATTTGCCTCCGTTGCCATCTTGCACAAAATCTCTGATAACAAAGCACAGTGCCAAGTCAATTAACTTACCATTTATTGCTTAAACTGATTTTGATTGTATCTGTAGAGCACCATTATAAGTTTCACTGTTTTCCACACCACCTGAATGTCAATTTATGAACAAATCTGTTCATTATATTCATACTTACGTAGGTCAGTATATCAATGGCACATGGCGTGGGTATTGAAATTGACATTCTGGGTGTAAAAATTGAAACACCCATGATCTAACAGTCTTATATATGAATCCCTCGTATTAGTGACACACAACTTTGCTTTTTCCTCGTTATAAGGTGATAGTTTTTCTTCCTAATGTGATTGAGCTTCCCTCATTTCTTGTAAATCCTGAGGATAATTTTCAGATTAAAAACACCCACTAATACAGATTCACTCGACTGCATTTTAAGCCTCCAGCCTTGTTCGTTATCATTTATTTTGAGCCTCCCAAAATCTGAGGTCTCTAGAGCTGCCTGTGTGGCATCGTGATATTTGAAAGTTAATTCCTGGGATACAAACAACACTCAGAATGCAACAATGTCTAAGCTTACTACTTGTGCTTTGAATGAGGAACTCCTCTCAGTACACCTACTTCTGTCCGGGTGAAGGATACAGTTCTCGTCACCTGTCCGGTTCTTGGGTGGCCCGGGCATGTTGAGGAGGACTAACTTGGCCTCTGAGGACTTTTTGATGATCACTTCATTCAGCCGGAGTGCTGTGTGCATACGTCGCACATTGGACTGGTTCCTGAGTGATGACAAAGCAACAGAGAATGAGGTCAAACTGTTTCACACTGATTAAGTGATATTTCACTGTATTTCATGAACCAAGCTGGTCGAGGTGACAGATGCTCATTCACACACAAGTATCCCATCTTCATCTGCTCCGTAAACTGTATACAAAGATGAACGACATGACAGCCCCCCAAAAGTGAAGCCAAAACATCTGGATCGCCCCCTGGTGGCTGGCTGCAGTATAGGTCATGAATCCCGCCCCCTCCATGTTAGTGGATGGGACATGGGCCCAATTAAAAAGTCAAAGTACACGTCAAATAAATGTTTCCCAAATATGTTTTCTGTCATTTTAGGTAGTTCTTATCAAGCTGATGTGTGTTCAAGTGTTTATTTTTCTAATAAGTTTGGTTTTAATTAGTGATTTGATGCTATAAAACGGGGGTGTGACATCATGATTGGCAGCTGTGATTGACAGCTGCTCTGAGTGAAGTAGTTGCGGAGCCGGGGGCTTGGGAATTGTACGAGAGAGGAGATGTAACTTTAACTTTCCATAACCGTCATAAGTGTGTGTAATAGAACATGTGTCAATTTGATCATAAATGTAGAGATATTATGTTTAGTTGTTGTGTCTTTCTAGCCAA
Organism: Sebastes fasciatus; assembly: GCF_043250625.1. Classification (NCBI taxonomy): domain Eukaryota; kingdom Metazoa; phylum Chordata; class Actinopteri; order Perciformes; family Sebastidae; genus Sebastes; species Sebastes fasciatus. The sequence goes on from NC_133795.1 coordinate 27,630,554, forward strand.
ACAGCTACCATGGTGCTAACGCAGCAGCTAGGTGGCTCACACTAGCAAGCTGCAGCCGTGCTCAGCTCGTGATTGGTTCGGACGGGCGTGTACCTTGATACCACGGCTCCAGCCCCCCCCCGATCACTACTGCGCAGACTCTGGCTCCAAATGACGTCTCCCGTATCCGGGATATTTAGGCTTCACTTTTGTACAGCGGGAGGAAGTGGAGACGTCGTCCATCTATATATAAAGTCTATGATCTGCTTATGTGGCCAACTTGGTCAGTATGAGATGAGAATGGACTGAATGAGGTTTATAAGGACTTCAGTACTTACAGGTTCTCCCACTCGCTGCAGCATGGCAAGAAGAGAAACACACGATCAGTACTAAGCTGTGAATGTTTTTTAAGTGTACCTATTCCAAGTTCTGCTAAAAAAAAACGTATAAATCCTTTAACAGCACTCTGGTAGACCTCTATGTAGAGGAAAAAAAGACTCAAGGCTCTTTTTGTCAGGAACAAGAAGGTATTTCACCTTTACAACAGGTAAAGGTTCAATGAGCATTTCAAAGCACTCACGGCTTCATGTTGAAGATGTCTTTGATGCCCTCCGGTGTGGCTGCGCCAGGCGGTTTGGCTGGCTCGCCGTCACCCTTCTCATTCCAGGTCATCTGGACCTGCTCCCCGGGGCTCTGAGCCCCCTCTGTGGGGGTCAGCGGGGTGGCCGGGGTCGCGGGGCTGGCTGGGGTGGTGTTGTCGTGGATGAGCTGGACCTGGGCAGGGGGGGACACAGGGGAAGAGGCCGACTTTGACTATGAGACGAGAGGAAGAGAGGACGGATGTGGATTTACATGTACATTACATGACGGGAAAAGAGTCACGGTTGAGGTGGAAATGTAAGGAATGCAAGTCAAAGCCACAGAGAGCCACAGTGTTTGAGAGAGGGAGAGGGAAGAGACGTGTGAGTTTAGTCTGCATGTTATGTGGTTTATTTTGTAGTAACATGGGCTGTGATTGAGACAAGAAAGAAGTGAATCTATATCACATTACCTTAAAATTAACCTGAAGTAAGAACCGAAGTCTAAAACTGTGAATTGATACCAGAAATGGGACCATTTCCTCTCAACTACGCTGGAATCAAGTCTGGGCTGAACGTACCTTTGTAGTAATACTATACCTTCTATAGTATATTTCTCAAAATGTCAAACTACTCCTTTAAATTATATAGAGCTGAAGTATTTACATTACATCAAACTTTCTATTTCCTTTACTTTGTGTTCTACTATGTTATCCAGATTTTATTTATCATGAAACGTTATGACTTGGTTTTATCTCACCATTCAATCTTCACTTTTTTCCCTTTTTGCTCGTTCTGTGTTAAATCACCTAAATGTGAACACACAAATACATTTTACTCTTCAAACTGAGGTCAGCCGTGCTTTACCTCTTCCTCAGGCTTCTCCTCCTTGCTGGCTGCCGGCGGGTCCTCGGTCACACTCAGCTGGGTGGTCACAGCGGCTGGGTTCTTACGGCGGATTGACCCGCGGGATGAATCAGTGATACTCTGGATCTGTGAGGATTCAGAGATGAAGCAAAGCAAGGAAGGAGTAATGCGCGGAGATTTTATTTAGATACAGAGACGTTTTTTTTCTCTCTCTCAATATTGGTGAGAAGGCAGGTCAGGAATGTGTTTTTACAAGACATTCATTTACTGTACATCACCGCAATGCCTCACAAAGAAATGAAGTAAAAGTGAGGATAATTCCATTGCACTTATTACATTTATTGATCAGGAGAACCAGGCAATTTTAAAGTTCAACAAAGAACTAGGGGGAGCTAATAAGAGTTTAACACTGAGATCAATATCTTCTGTTTTCTACAACTGTCAGACGCCATCATGCTGTGATTCACAAAAGCAAAGCAGTTGCTACTGTGGCTGTAGTCAACGCTGATAGAGAGAGGGTAAATATGGTGTCCCACTGCTCCGTAGATATGCTTTTGTCCTGAGGGGCTTACGTGTCACCTCAAGTCAAATCAAATCATGCCAAGTCGGCCCGTCAAGTCATGTCAAGTACATGTGTGCATCTTTGAGTGCATTCCAAAACAACAAAACTTAGACGAAAGCAAACTCTCTTACCTCTCTCTCACGCTCATTCTTGGACAGGTTGATCTGTTTGAGCATCTGTGACCGTTGTTCCATCACCAGGGTCTTCTCGTAAGTGTAGGCTGAGATGTCGCTGTCATGCTAAGATGAAAGAAATGGACATTTAACTTTTTATTATCCTTGTTTTTTGTTCTTTTTAAATTCATTTACCAGAATATTAATTGCCAATCCTTCATGTGTGATGCTGTCTCTGTCCCTGCTGAATCCTGGATGAGGTATGCTCAAACCAAAAGCAAAAGCGTTCAAATGACGTGTCAACCAACCATGTCTCAGAGCAAATGTGTTTATATCTGTACTGAATGGCCGCACATGAAGGCAGGGTTAAAAAAGCCTGCCTTCTTAGCGGAGCGAGACACAATGAATTGTACAAATGGGGATAACGGCGCACACTTACGGACAATCTTTCCGCTAAAAGGCATTCATGTTGTTGAACTTTGTTGTACACACCAAAAGTGACAACACCAATTCCTGCATGCTTTCCCACCTCTGCATACCCGTCCTATTGCTTCATAAAGTGGGCGTGAATGTCTGAATGTTGGTTTTGGAAAGTTACAAAAACTGCTCGTTGCATTTTCCCAAATTCCAATGTCGGTAAGATGGCGGGGGGGGATGTTTTTCAGACACTGTTTGACCATCAGACTAGCACTTTGGTTGAAGATTACTGATGACTTAACACACACTGTATTTAATGCTGTCCATCAGCAGGTTTAAATAGTGCAGCTCCCAGGGCAGTCATTCTTCTGCCTGCGCACAATTGGTTTCACTGGAGCAACTGGCCAAGCCCGAGGCATCACAGGGTTCTCCAATTATGTAACCAGAGTTCCACTGAGATTAAAGCGCTTATAGATGCACGTTTCTATATATTTTGTTTCTGTCATAAGTGGTTACAGATATTTAAAAAAAGTAATTCTAGTCTTGAGAAAACTCACCATTTCTACAACTTCCACCATGGCTTCGATACGGAGATGATAGAGGAATGTGGTCAGGTCTTTTTTCATCTGGATGCTGTTGTCGTCCAACTGGGCCACGGTGAAGATGCGCATCTTGCACTTCCTCCAAACCTGAGCAGCAAAAACAACACTGCTGACAAAACCTTAGAGAACTGTTCTGTGACTACTTTTTTTTTTTTTTTAATCATTAGTAAATCCTATTTTATATGATGTGATTTGCATTGGCAAATCTTGTCTACCTGCCTAGAATTAGAAAACTTGCCTTTTTCCACTACAGAAACTATTTCTGAGCTGCAACTTAGAGTATTAAAACTGCAAATTGAACTTCTTAAAAGAACATTACAGAAAATAGAACAGGATGTGACATACATAGGGCATCACACCTTTTTCGTGAAGTGTTCATTTTGATTCTGACTGTACGAATCAAGACCATTTTTCGCTTCTTTACTTGTTTGTACTGTACTTGAAATGTTTACCTGTGATGTCTTTTTTTTTGCAGTATTAACTGTTGCACAGTACCTTGTGCTGGCGGAGAAGGAAGGGCAGCAGCATCAGCATGCCTCCATCATGTACGATCCACCACACGTCAATGTGACCCTCGGTGAAGCGCTCTCCATTGGACGGGAAGGCCGAGATGTTCTTCGGGACAAGCATAGCCAGGTGAGCGGCAGTGGTTTCTCTGACCAACTCTGCAGAACAGACACACACAGAGAGGCAAAGGTGTTGGTGATACTACTTCTATAAACTGACTTCATTACAGAAACTATTAAGACTCATTCAAATGTTTAAGGTGTTTTGGGTTTTGTTTTGCATGGCTGCCTTGATGTACCGTCGCTGATTAGCTGTTTGACCTCAATGGGAAGCTTTGACATTGATCAGCTATAGATATATTATATGCATATTTGTCTGCTTCATGATCTGAACTGGCATGTTTTTGTTGTTACATATTTCGGCATCACAAATTATGTTGCCTATCAGCAAATATTCCTTATTTTTCCTTCATGGTGTATTCTTATTAGGGAGAGGTTAAATAGCAGGATAAGCTGCTCAAAAGCTGGAGCTGGTGGGGATTTTGTCTTGCTGAGATGCTTCAGCAGCGCAGATGCTGGACATAAAAAAAAGAGCTTGAAATCTGCAGTTTTTCGTTGAAGAGAAATGCACCGCTCCAACACACTACCCCCAATATCTGCCTAAGGCAGAGCCAAAGCTTTTGGATGGGATTATTGTGACCCACCAACAAAGTTCCTCCAGGTCTGGTGCTCGTCTCCCTGCCTCCAGTTGCGTGGCCAGGACACCAGCACAGCGTTGTGTTTCAGGCCTCCTAGCCCACTGGCCTGGAGGAGGTGGGAGGTGGCGTCACGCAGGTTCGAGGACACGGTCACCTGAGAGAAGCCCTTCACCTTCTCAGTCTCCATCAGTTTACGCAGCGCCTAGAAAGGCAAGACAGAGAATAAATGTTACCAAGGAGCAGAGAACAAGTGCTAGCCTCAGACTCAAAATCGTCTTTTGACTGTGATGAGTGCGTCTATGCTCAAGTATATCTCTGTGGTAGCTAGGCATGGTTTCTTGCCGGTGATCCAATTTAATAAAATACATTTTCTCTCACAGAAGAACAGAATTTGAAAGAGCTTTCTTTTTAAAAGGGAGCTTTAGGGCTCCCTACCTGCTCTGCACGCGCGGACCGGTCGTGGTTCTCCAGGAAGGTGCCCTCTAGAGCTGTTCCAACAATGGTCAGTCCTTTGCCTGCCTTCAGCTGGTTGGTCAGAGAGAGCAGACGAGGCTGCTCCACGTTTTGCTCTGCGTCTGTGCTAACCAGCGTCAGCAACTGGGGCCTGAAGAGAGGGGAGAGAAAGTGAAAACACAGGGCAGAAAAAAGTTGAGGGAAAGAAATGCAGGGCAGGGAGAGCGATGAAGAATCAGTTAAAGGCGTGAAGAAAGAAATAGCAGAATGGGCCAAGAACAAGTCCTAGTTGGGAAGGAGAGACAGGAAGAAACAGCATGAAAGGTTGAGGTGTTAATATGAATTCACAAACATTTCTTGTTGTTTGACAGCTGTGATGAGGAGAATCACAATAACTGGGAGACATGTTGTTCATTTCTGTGTTAATTAGAAATACGATAAAACAGCACAACGTGTGACTTTGCGTCTGGGCGTCATACCTCCAGTTCTTGGTGTGCGGTGGACCTTCCTCCAGCCGCATGAGAGCGTAACGTGCAGCGCTCAGAGACAGACCTCGTATCCCGTCTCCCCACTCTTTCTCCGCACTGTGACACAAACGAGCACCGATCACTATTCGTCAATCAGAACATGAACAATAGTTTTGCAGCTTCATTCTAAATGTAAAATGCGACAGTGATACAGTCAGCGCACTGAAACAAGTTGAGTTTTAGACCGCAGTTTGACATAATGCAGTGTGATTAAGGATTAGGCATCACTGGTTAAATGTCAAGTTAACATGATGTCACTCACCACAGGGAATTACAGCACTTAAATACTCTGTGTGCATGGCTCGGTACTACTCCATTATGAGCATGGATGGATCGCTGAGCACAGGCACTATTCTAAGAAAACAGAATCCTCGTCTCAGGCTTTCTTTGTTGGTTTCCTATATTATTTGTATAGTGTGCAGTATTATTTAGTTTAATATCTGTGTCAGTGTGGATCTGCCGTGGCAGGGAGCTTTGGACACAAGTCAGACAGCCTCTCTTTTTCTCCAGTGTGAACTAAATACTGAAGTTCAGGTGCAGTTTTTGAACCAACAGCAGCACCTGACAGTTCTGCTTTCCCTGGAAAATCTCATTGAAATAGACACAAAATGACTACAAAGAGACACAAAACCATTACAAAATACACAGCTGTAGTTTTTGAAACTTCACCTGCCAAACGACTACGCAGCCACATCGTTTGTAGTCGCTTTGCATCTCTTTGAGTCAGGGGGGTCTAACTAAAACCCAAATTTCCTTTTAAACCCCTAAACGAAAAATATCGATGGAGTGAATTCAGAAGCAGAAAACTCAGCACACACACACACACACACACACACACACACACACACACACACACACACACACACATACTTAAAGGCAGCCACCGAATCCAATCTTTCCTGGGGTTGCGCTCCACTCACCCTGCGAACTCGATATACTTGTAGATAGAGCCGGCAATAACCATGGCGACGATGGCGTAGTACCAGGAGCAGATGAACATGAGAGTGAGACACAAGCTCATCCCCAGGAATGACAGAGCCCTGTAGAGAGACACAGACAGTACAATAGAGACACATTTATTATGTCAATTTTGTAAATTATGTATTATAAAATAGGGATGCACCGATTTATCGGCCGAACATTGGTATCGTCTGATATCTGCTTTGTTGACTGCCATCGGTCTATCAGCAAATAAGATGACATTCGCCAATGGCAGTGGCCAATGTTTATCAGTTGTGTTGCATCAATTTGCGGTTATATATTTGAGGTTATATTAAAGTAGGTTTCATAAATTTGTATGATTGAATTTGTGCTCATTCAAAGGCAGTGTACTGAAATGCTGAATGACTTTAAAACAGCTCAGTTATGTTTTTTATAATGACGAGGTCTTTGTTTCCCTGCCACAAAAGGGGAATGAATAACAGTAAAAAACGAAATAAATGAAAAAATTGGCCAAATTGCTATTTTAAACATCGGTATCAGCTCAGAATTTTGCAATCGGTGAATACCTAATTTTAAAGACAAAAATGTAGCTGCTATTTGTTTCAGTAACTGAACTGACCAGTGGTAGAACTTGAAGCGAGGCCTCCAGTTTGGAGTCCTCAGCAGTGTCTGCAGAGCACAGGCCAAGTTCACAAACATGTAGCACATCAGGAAAAACCTGCAGGACACACACAAACACAGAAACTCCATTTAAAACACAGCTCTCTAATGTCGAGGGATTTCATCCTGATTGCAGTCCAAGGAGTATGTTGTGTAATATCTGTCACATTCAATGGTATTTATACTGCATGTATTACTAGAGCAGAAAAGCAGCCTGCCCTTTTGTGTGAGGAGCTAAATCCTGAGCCCATAAAATTTGGCATTTGCATCGTTTAAGGAATAGCAGCGGACTGGCTGCTCTGAAATTTCCCCTCTGTTGGCTCTTCAAACACGGCATTTAGAGAGTTCAGTTCTCACATGGAGAGGATAGGAGCCACTGCATCCAGGGAAGCAATGAGGATGCCGATCTCGCAGATACAAGCCGTCAGCAGGAGGGACCATGTGGGTTCTCCGTTGGCCTTTGCATGGCCAAAGATCTGCGGGTACAACACAGAAACATTAACACCCCCTGTCTTTGTCTGCTCGGAGTGCAGTTTGTCCCGGTGCAAAAAAATCATGAGAAAGGAAGGGAAAATTATGACAATGTAAATAAGCAGACAGACTGACCCTAAGGGCGGGCACGAGGCCGTCCTTGGCGATAGCCTGCATGAGACGAGGAGCTCCTGTCAGACTCTGCAGCCCCGCCCCGCAGGTGGAGAAGAAGGAGCCAATCACGATCACCCATGGTGACGGCCAAGCCAACGTGCCAATCACCAAATTCCCGTGGACTCCCTCTCCGAACCTTAAGGAGATGGGAAAAGGTTGCTAGTCATTTCAAAACAAAGGAAATCAGATTGTATTATTAATAACAAGTATATTATAGAAAGAATAATCAATTATTTTCAGGATTGTTTGTCTCGACTTACTTGTCCCTGAGGACCACACCCTCGATGCAAGCACCAAACAGAAACACACTGGACATGTCTGAGCAGTTATGGATCAGGCAAGCAAAGGTGTTTCACAGACAGGTGTTTTTAAAGTGGTGGATATTTGATGTTTGTTTAGCCGGCATGAATGTTCCTTAGACGAGACCTGTTTTGTGACTGACGGGACTTGATTATAAAAATCATCAACCTTTCCCTTGGAAGGTGCACTTAATAATCTGATAAACCAATCAACTGTGATTGCTGAGAAAAGACATCAATCGATGTTGTTTAGGATAATATCTCAGAGATCAATGACATTTTAACTAATATCCTTCTGCTTTATTAACTTGTGATTGCATAGGCAGCCCGCTGATGCGATTAGACGTCCTAATCAAATTTGTTTAGACCCCAAGCTGATTACTCCGAGATACATGGAAGACGTTCAAGACGGCTGCTTCAGAGTTAGAGGCCTGTGTGTTGAAGTACAGCCAAATAGAGGCTGCGTTCCAAATCACAGTTTCCCTTTTTACTTTTAGTACATACTGCAGCTGCCCTTACAAAGTACATACTGTTGTATGAAGTATGCACACAATTGGGACATACTACTTCATCATAACATTGTGTAACTTTGATCCTCTTCCTCATATATCCACTGTGCAGAGGATTGTGGGTCAAAATAGCCAGAAAAGCACGCTGGCTTGCCGGATGTAGCAGGGCATCCTGGTATTTGTGGCATACTTCTTTTGACATACTATGTATTGGGACGTACTAAATCTTTTTTCTGGCATACTAAATAGTATGGTAGTATGGGTATTGGAACGCACAGAATGTTTCACAAGCCACTTTTTTATGCTCAGTAATCTTTTGTTTAACGTTACTATGGGCCATCTTTTACATCTGTTCAATAATTTTACAGCAGAAGAAATTCAATATTCAATAAAATATGAACATGATGGAGGACTCAGAGGTCAATGAAGAAGAGTGAAAAAAAACATAGCTCATATTGGACGGATTCAGTAGCTGCATGTTTTAAGAAAAGAGAGTCAACATCATCTCCCGTGAATGATACAGGCATACTTTGGGCCAATCAGAAAAAAACAGCGCAGTACCGCTGGTCAAAATCAGACTGGTATTGTAGCGGCTATGGCCTTTCACAGTTTAAAACGTTGACCTTTAATTATGGTGCTCCCTGCAGGCCAATCAGTGTGTTTTGTTTTACAGCACAGCAAAGCACCACAGTGCATCATCGCTTCAAGTCCTGTCAACATTGGACCAGTGGTGTCTGACATATTATCACTGAGCTTAAAATACTATTTGAGTGGATATCTGGCTGGAATACTTCTATTACTTTAGATGTCTAGTATGCTGTAACTGCTGCTTGTGTTTCATACTGTATATATCTTAGCGTATTCATACTCCTTACTGTTTATTCCATACAATCTTTATTCTATATTTTGTATATTACTCTGCACTTTAGTGATTTTTGCACTTCTGGTTAGATGCTAAACTGCATTTCTTTGTCTCAGTACTTGTATTCTGCAATGACAATGAAGTTGACTAATCTAATCTAAACAAGGTCATAATTAGGATTTGTGTAACATACAATCCTAAGGAGTATATCTAACTTATATCCTCTCTGGGCTGATCAGTAGGTTTTAAAATGCATAATCTTCTACTGATATGATATTTGACTCAAAAGCTTATTAAATATTTAAATTGTGTGGAACACGAAAATATGTTTTTTGTCTATGAATGGACAATTGTTGTCCTGCAGGGGGCAGTAGCGAGAGGATACAGACGAAGGAGGTGGTGGTGATGGCTGCAATGGTTCCGATGGGGATTGACTTCTGGGCATCACGCAGGTCTCCGGAGCGGTTGGAGCCAGCCATGATTCCTGAACAGACGGTCGAGAAGCAAACGTTAACAAGGTCAAGGAGATTCACACACAAACAAACACAGGGGGGCGAGTTAGAAGAAGCAGAATATCAGTTTCAAACTTCTGAGTGCTAATAATTCAACCCTTAACCTCCCAAATGAATGAATAATTAATCTAATTAATACAAATCTCAATAATCACAAAAAAAGATAGAACAAATACAGATTTTCACCTGTCACAGATGGGAAGTAGATGCCGACCAGCAACGTAAAGAAGCTGTTGATGTCGGCCAACACATAGCGGTTTGTGTTGGTCAATGGGTCGTCCAGCTCCTCCACTGATTCCATCTCCTTTCTGGCAATCAGATCCCCCTTTTCATAGTAGTTCCCAAACAGGTTCTCTGGATAGGTGAGAGGGATATAGAGGAGAATAGAGTCGAGAGAACCGGGTGAATGTTTCATGTAGACAAAACCAGATTTTAATAAAGGACATTAACATACTCTCATTGTATGTATAAGTTTACATATTTTTTGATTGTGATTTAACTAAATTTAAGACTACCTAGTTTACTTTAGCTATCCAGTTATCAGTCATTTCTACTTTTACATAGTTACATTTAAACAAACAAACAAAAAAAGAAAGAAATGCATTCCAGGAGTTATTTTGTAGGGATTTTGGCACTCGGCTCAATTGGGATATGTTGTCTCCGAGCTAAACCTTGTGCTTGAACCGTGACTTTTTCGGGTTTTAGAAGTCTCCGACTAACTGTGACATTAAAAGGGTCTTTTGTTACAACAATAAAACATGAAAACGTCCAAGGGGGTGAATACTTTATATAGGCACCATATTAACCGTGGGCTCTGATTTTCAAATGTGGATCTTTAACACAGGGCTTACCGCTAGCCCTGTAATAACTACTAGAGAGAAACGAGGTTAAGCTAGCTCTGGGCTTTCTGTAGCCGCAGGTTTCTGGTAGCCCAGGGCTAACACATCTTAGTTCTGCTACAGTCAGGGTCTGTTGCTTTCATCTGCTTTGTCTTGGTGAAACTTCATGATTTTCCAAATTTCCTGGAAAGACTTTCATACTGTTTGTATGGCACAATACACATTTCTATATGGGAGTCATTAAAATGCATTCTAATCCAATTTAGCAAATTCAGTGAATCTATTACTCTAATGTAAATGGTCAGATCAAAATATATCAATAATTTCATTTTTCCTTATTTACTCTTAATGCCAACCGAAGAAATTCTGCAGCCGCTCATACTGGAGACATTGTTATGTTTCCACATTTGACTACAGATGTTCGCTCGTTACACACTGTTCCTTTCCTTTGCAGTTTAACAAAGCTTTTGTTCCACCACTAGTTAATTATCCATGACTCGGCAACATATTAAGACAAGAGACAGTAAGACATTCATATTTGTGTACTGTAAATGGGTGTGTATTTGTGTGCTCACTGTATGGAAATGGTAAATACATGGGCAGATCCAAACTGGATGAACCAACCTGCCAGGATTCCACTGGTGATCCCCGGGATGCCCTGGATCCGGGTCACATTGTTGGCTGTGAAGAACTTGTCGCAGGTAGCGTTGAGGAAAGGTGAGTCACAGAACATGCGCCACAGCTGGGTGGTGACTGTCCCGTTAGCTGACTCAATGGTCTTGGCACACACATCGAAGGTCTTCCACACCAAAGTGCGGTTGCCCAAGATACACACACTGGAGAGAAGAAAGGCACAAAATGAGTTTTGACTTTTTGTATAGTACAATAATAATAATAATAATATATTAAATCACAAAATGCCACATTCTACCTGCTATTTGATCAATTTGATTAATCTGGTCTCTTATGGTACAACAGCTCTACAGAAATATAGATAAATCATTTAGATAGCAAAAAAATAAACGTGAAAGCACTTAGTCAAAGAATGTCATTTGTTTTAAATTTCAAACTTTAGCCTCAGACGACAATATTCTCCCCAGGAAGCATTGATTTAGTGATTTTTGTAGGTGAAAACACGTCTAGACGTCTGAGCTAAAAATGGGCTCAAATGGGTTGAAAAGTAGACGTATAGGCTGTCAGGATTATGGTTATGTTTTGTGGCAATGCTTATATTCTGTTGGACTGTCTCGGTCGTCACTGCTTACGGGAAGTCGGGAGGATCGACGCCGGTCTTGATGACGCCGGCGTAGACGGCCAGGATGGAGAGAATGACGCAGGCCAGAAACACCAGGGCCAGCTTGTTCACATACTTTACGCCGACAAACACCACCGTGGCCATGGAGGTCAACAGGATGGTCCCGTACACGCGCATGTTGTTCAGCAGGGCGGCCTCTGCCTCGGCACCCTCCAGGCCCTCCAGGGGAAAGATGGCCGCTTTGGGCGCTATGTAGATCTGAAGTAGAAGGGTTATGTTATTATTTCTTTTTATCCCTGTATATATCCAGGGATATCACACCTGAAATGTTCTCATAAAAGTTCCATATAATCTCGTTGTTGCTCAAGGGCATCTGGGTGGTAGTTGTTCAGGGAGTGTTACTCATCCACTTTCCCTCCTCACTTTCCCCAGCCTGTCTGGGGATTGAAACTGGCAGATTTCAGGTCACAAGCCTGCTCCTCTAGCTCACTGTTTACTGCTGAATTTAATAAATTTCACCCTGGGTAAAAAAAACTGAAAAAAATAAAATTGAAATATAATAAAAGAGAGGTGAGAAAAGCGTGAGGTGAGTGAGGAGGACAAGTCTGTGAAGTGTGAAAACATGTGATGCTCACAATAACGGTCCTCGACTGGAGCTTGAAGCAGCACACGTAATACCGCTCTGCTTTTTTAATTCGGCTTAATTAAAGAACTCAGGCGTGGTATTAATATTCAAAATGAACTGCCATTATTACAATTTTACTACGGGTCAATCTAAGAATAGTCACCATCATATATAAAATGGTAAACCCCTAATTAGCCCGTCAGTATCTGTCATCAGCTTTAGATGATTCATGCCGAAGCGGTTACATAAGCAGGGGAATTTCTCTTTTTTTTCAAGTAATCATTTGGTTTCCATCCAGAGCAGTTGAATCATCATAAGAGGAAATATAAAATTGAGAGGAACAAGCATGGAGTCGAGGCTCATTTCGGTCATTTGGCTGGAGAAAGTGATCTGGTGCTAAGAACAGCATTATCACTAGGGAAACAAATCTCCTGCTTCACTGTGAACTGTTCATGCTTCCTAAAATAGCAGCATCAGTTTGTGTTCTTGGCTCGGGTGGAAGGATGAAACATATTCAAATCAGCCTTCTCCAGATCCGCTCCTTACAATTCTGCAGGGATTGTTATTTTACAATGGAAACTAAGCCAGCTTTGACCCAGAAGACAGAATTAACCTCCAGGCATGATCAAACTCTGCATATCCATCAGAGGCATCCACAAGGAGAATAACGGAAGAATAAAAAAATAAAAAACACACTGTGGTATGTTGATAACAGTGGACCAAAGTGATGAGAGCTGTTTCAAGGAATTGTCTTGTTACTCCGCCGGTGTCTTGATCGCTCGCTAATGCAGTATTTGCATAATTACCCAATAGAGGGGGACTGCAGTGGAAGGAGAGTAGATTAAAAGGCAGAGGAGGAGGAAGAGGAGGAGGAGGAGGAATGAAGATCGAGATGAAAGATCCCTGCATTTCATCAACTGATCAGAATTCATGATAAACAGGAAGGCAATCCAGGCACTCTAAAATCTCAAAAATATCAAGAAAGTGGAAACGACGAAGAGAATATATTAAAAAGCCCTTATTGTAGTGGCTGAATCATTTAAAAAGCCAACATGTTTCGACCACTGTCGGTCTTCGTCAGGGCTTACAAACGACCAGATGATGAACGACCATGATCAGAATTCATGTTGAAGAACAAACAGCTCGAGAAAGAAATAGCTTCAAAGCTCTTTGAGGAGGAAAATAAACTGAAGGAGAGCTCACGAAGGCATGTGGCACATAGTGATGCACTGCCAGGTTTCATTTTTATTGGGAGCACAGGATGTTTTCCCGTTTGCCAATCCACCATTATTTTTTACTGCACTGACGTTTCAGTGTCTGCAGCAATCAAGATGCAGTGCAGCTGCACTCTGCTGTCAAGGATTACAGCGATATCAAAACTCTCCCTGGATGATATTATCTGCTCAATTAGACTTTGATAAAAACCTATTTAAGACACAGTGAAACAAAAAATTATTTTTTTTTTTCCCAGGTTTTAATCTTGTGTCTTTGTGCCAGTTGTTTTAAATATATGTCAAGAAATATTTGTTTTAATATTATGTCAAAATGATTAAAACATATATTTCTATGACAAATATTTAAGGAAAAGCTCGACATTTTGGGAAACACACTTATTTGCTTTTATGTTGAGACATGCTGGTTAGCTAGCTTAGCACAAGGCCTATTGAAGGAGGGTGCTCATTAATTAATTCATTAATTACCACATAATATCTTGATTGTTTAACCCATGTACAGATTTGTTTTATCCTACTCGCTTGCTGCTGGCTGTAGCTTCATATTGAACATATAGAGTGGTCTCAATCTTCTATTCTAACTCGGCAAGAAAGTGTATCTCCAACTATTTGTTTAAATCCTCTGTACACCCATACAGGTGCTTTCACTTGATTTGGCTGACAAGACCGCTGCTCAGGTTGAAGGTGGGCCGGAGCTTGGATGGGAATCTATGAGGTCACAAATCTTCATCTACCAATAAGAATGATAAAGGTGTAATTTGTCCCACCCTAACAGGTGCAACAAAGCTAACATGAGACGCAGGAAGATGTCAATCAATTACAGTGTATACACTCCTACACAGTCCTGAGAAGAGGTCTAATCAACCAGATTAACTGAAAACACCTGTGTGAGTGTTCAGGGGCTTTAACTTAACTGCTTCAAGAAACTACTACTAACGCAGCTTCTATGTCGACTGCAAAATGACATCAATGGCAGAAAAGTCAGTCTGGAGACTGGCTAACATGAATATAAAGTCAGATTGAATAATAAAGCAGAAATGAAAATGGTAATTCAGTCTGATTGTCAGAACAGGCCAGGTCTCCCCTGAAAAAAAGATGTTTTAATATCAATGATACTTTTGCCTGGTTAAAAGAAAAGAAAATAAAGAAACATTATCCATATTCTCAGTAGACAACAGTGATTGGTTTATGAATGCCTCTGTGCTGCTGGTTTTGTTTGGCTCCTTGCCTCATATCATTGAACCATTTCCAATACTGGCACCGGTATTGGGCTGGAGCAACCTGGAATCAAATCTTTCATGTATTACCAACATAATTCAATCTAAGGGGTTATATTCAATAATGGCAATTCTGCACTTGATGCTCAATGACATCACCTTCCTCCTGAGAGTAGCTTTTGTGAGTTTTATCACCATGTCGTTTCAAGGAGGCTGTACAAAAAAAAGGTCTCCTCTACTCACACCAACATGAACCCTCTGACTGGCTGTCAGTGGTTTTGTTTCTGATTTCTGGTCTGAGAAAACATCGCAGCTGTTCTAGAAATGTTGTCAAATTTCTCACCAATTATTAACCTCTCAGGTCTCAGAATAAATCTGAAGGTGAGAAATGGGCCATGAACCTGCAGGGAAATTCACAGGGGACCGCTTCCTCCCGCAGGCTATACGTCTTTTGAACTCCTGAGCTCATCACTCGTCACTTTACTGATTTACAAACTATTTACACCTCTGTGTATATATATTTAGTGCTTCTCATTATGCTTAAACATTAACTACATTCCTGTTAACACTCAGTTCATTAATTTGCAATACTCTCTACCAAAACCGTATATTACTTTATTTTATATTTTATTTATGCTTATATTTTAGTTCTATATTTTAACTTGCACTATTTTATGTCTTGGATTCTCATTTTCCTTCTACTTTTGTGATTTTTTTAAATATATTTAATGAGCATTGCTGAAGGAAGCCGGAGATCCAAGATTTTTAATTTCGGATCATTGCCGACGACCTTTTCTCTATAATTGTGGTGCATATGATAATAGAGAACTTGAAACCATTTTATATCTAAAATGCCTAATTTCAATATTTGTTATCAGTGTTGAGTTATTTGCATGGAGTCTGATGATCATATAAACATTCGCTGACTGGTCCGACACACTCAGAGTAAATTCCTCATTAATCGCACCTTTCGTTCAACTGTTTCCATTGGCCTCTCGCCACAAAATCCCTGAGTCACCACACCTGGTGGGCTCATGCTGTAAATATTGTGAATGGCACAATATTTAACCTGGTTAAATGATAAAGCAGAGGCCCTGATGATGACGGTAACCGGATGAGAAA
The DNA here is from genome assembly GCF_043250625.1 of Sebastes fasciatus. NCBI lineage: Eukaryota > Metazoa > Chordata > Actinopteri > Perciformes > Sebastidae > Sebastes > Sebastes fasciatus. The sequence continues at coordinate 27,646,575 of NC_133795.1, forward strand.
GGAGGATGTTTCTCACCAGGAGGAGCTCGATGGCCCCCAGGATGTACATGGCTCCAGCGAAGGTGGTCCCCAGATAGAAACAGATCCCCACTGCTCCCCCAAACTCAGGGCCTAGCGAACGGGATATCATGTAGTAGGAGCCTCCAGCTGCAAACAAAAAACAGTGTTAACAGAAATGTTTGTAAGCAGTTATGTATGTACAATATCTAAACGCAATGAACTCAACACAATTCAAGCTCAGAAAATTTGAGATTATTTTTTTTTAATTATTTGGTGAATTTCAATAACTTACATTTTCTCTGTACATTACTGTCCATTATTTAAGAGAAACACATAAACTAGTTGAATTCAAGTTTGATTTGAGACAAAAAAATCATCAGTAATGCTAATAATATTAACCTTTTACTCTATTAAATGTAAAAATTCATGACAAATGCCCATCATGTCTGACAATCGTTGAATTTGTGCATCTATCAGCTGAAACCCTGAAAGTATTCAATTTATAACAAAGAAAAGCAAGAAACTCCCAAGTTTGTGAAGTAAATGTTTGCTATTTTTACTTGAAAGAGTTATTCATAGATTGTCACACCTGGAATTGATTCTATTTTCAGAGACAAAGTATTTGTGTAATTGTACAACTTTGCTTTTGTCATATTGCGTTCCAATAGCTGTAGTTTTGGTTACGCTGTTTCTGTGACTAATCTTTGTCATCGTTGTGTTTTTACCGCAGTGCTTCTATTTCCTAACAGTGTGCAGATAAATTAACGGAGCATAAATAAATAGACGTTAACCAGCACTTTGCAGCAGCATAAAGGCTGGTACCAGTTATAACAGAGACAGTTATAATTGGCGTACACTTCATCACTTCTCCACAAGCCTGTAATTTGCTCTGACCCCTGCTGCATGCACTCCAACTGGTAAGACGCAGGCCATCATTACTATGTAAACTCACATTATAAAATATAGCTATACTGCTACGTGAATGTGTCTGCATACAGATACAAACACGTACGTTCAGTTTCACATTTCAGCCATTTGGCTGACGTTTTATTTTGTGTAATTAACGTTGTGTGACGACAAGTTAAAGTGCAGTAGACCCCAGACTAAAGCTTTTAATGTTTCTGGGGATATCAAGCTGCGCTGGGTGTAATGTGCCAAAAGCAATCGTGAAAAGAGAATTTTAGAAGCGGACAGACTCAAACAGTGATGACTGTGTGGTGCCAGCGTCTGCTCACCCACCTGGCACTACTCCATTGGTAGCGATGGCACTCATCGAGATGGCAGTCAGCATGGTCTGCACAGAGAGGGAGGGGAAATGACAGAGGAGCAGAAAGAACATCATTAGATCATATTTACCAAATTCTGCATAATCTGTGAATATCAAGAGTTAATTGCTGAGTTTCTCATCCTGTAATCTTTTCAAAAGTTATCATTTGTTGTTTTCTTTAATAAACTGTTAATTAAACCCAAATGTACTGTATGACAAAGTAAAGAATTGGTTTCCATCTGTAGACATAGAAAAGTTCATATTTCAATAATCAACCGGCACCCTACCAACCCAGATAGGGTGCCGGTTGGCTCGCTGACCATATTCTAATTCAGTGAAAATAAAAACACTTGCTAATAAAGCATAATAAAGACACAGTTCAGCTGTGGATGATGGGAATGTCATTAGTTTTACAGGTATTGGTTCATAAACTGAAGTATTGGACAAACTAAATTTTTGATGTGATGATGGAGCTTGAGTTAAAGTTCAGAGAACACCGAAGTGATTGCCCATTCATCCTGAGGGGGACATGAATGTCTGAACCAAATGTCATGGAAATCCATCTAATAGTTGTCATTAGACTAAAAACACAAAAGGTCACTTCATTATCTGGGAACCTTGAAAGTCTGTACAAAATGTTGTGCCAACCCACACAGCAGATGGAGAGATATTTCACTAAATAAGTAAAGACTTTGACCTGCTGGTGGTGCTAAAGGGAAAGTCAAGATCAATGACAGTCCATCCAATAGTTGAGATATTTCAGTCGCTGGTGGAAAACCATACACTGTTTGAATTTGATGTCATCTGCCATTTCGTAAAAGTCCCTTTCACTTTTTTTGTCTTTTAGAAGTTAACTCACATGTTCCTTTCCTCCCAGTGACGTCCATGATATCAGCGTCAGGCCTGTGGTATTTAACATCAACATACCCTGTGATGGAGTTTACGTTAGGACAACACCAATTTACAGCAATGCTAAAGCCGACTGGTTGTTGATTAGATAAATAATGATGCCACCAGGCCTGTCAACAACTGTCAGAGCTCATTCAGACAGCCAATGACAACTCGAATGTAATTGGGATGCTGGGAGAGAGGAGGAAAACACCGGAAGAAATGTAAGGGCATGCTAGGATGGAGATCAGTAGGTGCCTGCAACACAAACAGCCTTCACTGCCCTGCAGAGGAAGAGAGAGATGTGCAGGCAGCGAGTGGAAGAATAGAGCGAGAGAGAGGTAGTGTGTGTGTGACAGTACAAAGACAGCATTAAGATTTCATCACTCTTTCAAATGCTACTGTTGAATTTCTGAGTGTATTTTTTATATTGTCTGCACATGAAAGAAAGCAACAGAGACAGAAAGAGAATGAGGAGGAGATGTGAGAGCAGGCTGGTAAAAATCCGTGCCATCTTCTACTTCTACTTTTCACCGCTTTCCTTTTTCCATTTTTATTGTGCCATTTCATTTGTTTGTCATTGTTTCAATGTTTCAAAATACGACACTCCACAGTATTTTACAGCTGTTACTGATTACGCTTTCACATTTGCGAAAATTGTTGATGTATCTATTCAGTGTGAGATGGGTCTTTCCAGGGTACAATTCTCTGCAACACATATTTTACATTTACAGCAGCAGCAACAGCAGTACGGAAAACAAACCGGGTAATTAAAATGTCAGCCATGACAGCCAGCTACTCTGTTATATACAGAAACGTTGGCAATGAAAAATTGACAAAGTGAAAAGATGTCACATAATGACAGCACAAAAAAAATGACCAAACTATTTTTTATGTTACAGATTATGAATCAGAGCCTGACAGATACATCCTTTGATTTGAGCTAATCACAGATGTACTGTTATCGTTATATAATCGTTATATGTCAGCTGATAATTAACAAGTAGTTGCAGCACAGAAATAACATTGAATGTTTATTATTGTTACAGATTTCCTACAGATATATAATAAATAGGGATGCACGATCCAACTTTTTCAGTCCTGATACCGATACCTGGGCTTTGGGTATCGGTCGATACCGAGTACCGATCCGATACCAGTGATTAATAAGCTGTATGCCTCACTGTGTGGAAGTGACTGGGATCATTCTTTTATGCGTAAGGCAACATCAGGCCTGACTTAAACATCACATTCCTAAAAAAAATGTAACAAAAAAATACTTAGATATAAATTTAGTGAATTTTTATTTATTATTAAAATAATAAATCGTACACTAACAACTTGGTAAAAAATCTTCAAAACTTAAACAGGAATTAAAATTCAAGGATATAATGTATATAGTATACAAACATAAAATTGAATTTAATAGATTGGCCCAATTGTTATTATCCAATATCCGATCCAGCTATTTGAGTCAGTATCGGCCCGATATCTAATCCGGTATTGGTGCATCCCTAATTATAAACATGTAGAACATAATCTGCGTGGAATAACGCTTTGTCTGATATCGTTTTTCAAATACAAAAAGTTAAATTATCTTGTTAAATTTTTTTAAAATTACACCCAGAATATATGAATATGTAAATATTCTGATTTTAAAGGTTTAACTGAAACATCTCCTAACTTCACTGTATTCTCTGTTCTGTCTCCATCTGGAGGTTTTAAACATCACTTTGTATAAGATGCATACTGGACCAATGATTGACTTCCAGACTAGTTCTTATGTTACAAAACAATGCTCGTACGTACATGGTTTGTCTTAAACTGAGATTTAAGGTGATCACAGAGAAACTTTCCTACTAGAGCAGATGATGGGTGAAAGGGGGACTTTAAGTCAAGCATATTACAGAATTGTTAAAAAGTTGTATAGACTGCATTTTCATTTATTTGGGTCTTTTTTTTAGATTAACTTTAATACATTTTGTTGTGTTAATGTTATTTAAAGTTGTTTTTGACAAATTTACATTTAGTCAATTTACAAATTTAAAGATGCATGTCAGTATATAGGTTAATCACAATTCCTTAATAACCCAAAATGTTTGATAGACAAATTGTTAGAGTTTTTAAACTCTCAATTATCAGTATTGGCCTCAAAAATCCAGAATCACTCTGGCTCCATTATGAATTTAATGGTTTAATAATGGGTTTTACTTTTGATATCCCCATCGCTAAGTGTTCTGCTTTTGAAAAGTGCTACACCCATAAATGTAATAATACTACAACGACTCTATAATATCATTCGGTGGTCACTGTCGTGGTGTTGTTGCACTGCAATCCCTGAAGATGAAATCCCAACATTGGTAACTTGGCCCAGCAACAAAGAATGAGACTTATAATGGAAGTCTGGTGCGTCCCAGCCAGTTATGTTATACTATCATTACGTTCGTCTCTGTGAAGACTGTAATGTGGTTAGTGTCACCTGAGGGCCCGGTGGACTGAAGAATGAGTGGGACTGGGCTCTGTTCCTCTCTCTAATCTGGTCATAATGAGGCCACAAGCTCTTCTCCAACCACAGCAGATAAGACAGTAATTGTTTAAGTGTTTTATCTGATGTGGGCAGCAGCCACGCAGAGGCAGTCCGTCGCATACTAAGTCACTGAATCACCACAAAACTGAACAGGACAGACACCAATGGAATTACATGATTTAGACGTACTAGTACGGTGAAATAGGGCTTGATTACATACAGTATATTTCAGTAATGGTAAAAAGGCAATATGATTAGAGAGGAGTCATACATTTTTCAGAAAAGCCTTGATTTTGTCTTTAGAAAACAATAATTACACATTCGATGGTTTGGAGGCTGGTTTCTTTGTTTTCTGCCTTTTCAAAATCAGAAACACAAAAGCAAAAGTGTTGAATGGATTAAACAGTGTGTCTACCTCCTCTAACGTAAACTGCGAACATTAACATTTCCGGCTAACTTGTTTACTACCGTACAGTCTATGTTCCTACCTAAAGTAGAAACGTAGCATTTACTCTGAAGAACATCATTGAATAACTACATTATTTTGTGTGGTTTCTATAGTAAGCATTCAAACAAAGTTATATTAAAACCATTTTTACATGTTTCTCTCTCATACTGTGCTGTGTGTAGGGTTCATCATCTCCAACCTGCTGCACAAAAACAATGCTGCTACACTGAGCATCAGCTGGTGAGGATGCCTTTTACAGACTTTTAAACTCTTTAACTTCAGTCTTTAAGCACAATATTTATATGCAGCCATCAAGTGCACATTTTAAGCCTTTTCACAGGCTTCTCATTTAATAACTAATCCGCTGGACACAGTTTCAAACTAATACTCATGGAGCTAACGATAATTATCTAGCTGGATATTTTGTTGTGCTGGATATTGTGTATAACGCCAGTGACACTTGCTATTATCAGTGGTAGTTGGCTAGAAATGAGAAGCCTGCTTTGGTCTACGTCTGTGTGAAATCAAGCATGCATTGTGAACTGTCAGTTTATCCCTCTCTTTACATAGATTTTATTGTAATTGTAGATTTATCCATTTATTTTCAATGTTCAGGCTACAAGACATTTTTTTGTCTAGACCACGACAAGCTCGAGACAGGATACGGCTGCAATTGTGACCTTTCAAAACCCACTCAAGCGTTTTGTCTCTGCTGAGACCGGTTATTTCACTTCTATTCTCTGGTTAATTCCTGATGGGCTGTCATTTTTTGACATGTAGCTAGTCGATGAGATTTCTTTTTTTTATTTTTTTTTATGAAATCCTATTTGGTCACTTTACCTTTACTTTTAGAAGTGTCCTACTTTTATTCCACACGAGCCCTCTGGGCGTCACTGCAGACAGGAACATTAACACATGTCATCAATCAGCTGCTGTCACAAACACAGAGGATCACTCTGACCATTCTGCAAAGTTGGAAATCATCTCAGAAGGTCACACTTTGATTTGCTGCAAATGTAAATTCGTCTGATGAGATGTAAAAATGTATTTGACGTGCTGACTAAATATCTAAAATTTAAGACTAACATTTTTCAGCTTTTTGTGGTCAAATGATTGATGGCCAAAAAGCCTAATTATTTTATCTAATGATCTCATGTCTGAATCAGCACCTGATTGGTGGGCAGGCACTGGAGGCAGCAGTGTTCTGCTGCAGCAGGCAGGATGTACAGTATCTTTTTTTCCCACTGACCCAGAGCCTGTTTTATCGTCCCACTTTCAGGCAGGGCAGGTAACCTAAAACTGTGAAGGTTTGACAGTTTCTTTGATAGAGTGTACGGCGTACTCTGGTTTGCTAACACTATCGTTCTCTCTATGAAGCCTGGAGTCAGTGCTCGTGCATTCAAACTCAACATGCGCCCACACACCCTCTGGCCTCCCAAACGCGGCAATATGAAAACGTCAGATTATGCCGCCTTGCCATCTGTCTTCTTCATATGAGGTTCAACAGCAGACAGCTTACATATCAGACAAAAGGGGGTGATTTCCTTCCAAGGCAGTGTGAATGCTAGCAAAAGTTGAATAATTGCTAAGCTGCCATGATTACGTCTGAGCCCGAGGAATGTATTTCGCGAAGAAGCTCATTTTAATTTTTAAGAAAAAGTCTGCTGATATAGCCGTGACGCTGACTGCAAAGGACACTTTAAGTCTGTTTCTTCCCAAAGCTGCAGTCAAACTCCGATTTGGCCTTTAGTCGACCTCGGACTTGAGCGGAAATTGGTTTTGATAGGAACGGCGTTTCCGCGCTGCCCCTGAGAGCATGCTTCATTAGTATGCTTCATTACACAAATGCAGAATAGTTTCGTCCGAGCACAACTTCATCAATTCACATACAATGGTACAGTAGAAGTCTATTTTCAGTGCGCTGTTTATCACTTGAAATCCCTGTGGATGGTAAACTGCAGAAGGCAAAAGTGTCAGGTGAAGGAGACGAAGGTGATTTTTACTTTCAGACTGACATCGGGCGGATGGAGACCGAGCTCAAGAGGACGAGATGCAGCTGTGCGAGAGAGGCGGAGGAGGGAGGTGGCAAAGGAGGACAAAAAATTGGATGGAAGGTGAAAAGAGAGGGAGAGGAAGCAAATGAGAAGAAGAGAAGAGAGAGGATGTAATGAGACAGTAAAAATGAATAAAGGGTTGGCAAAATTGAGATGAGAGCAAAAAAAAAATGAAAGGGATGAATGAAGAAAAGCATCCTTAGCATTTAAATGAGTCACGCCAGAGGGCAGATCACCCTTCCCCTCGCAGCATTTGGATTCAAGACCTGGAAGTAATGAGGAAGGCCAAACAACAGATGACTTTCCATCTAGAATATTAAACCTCATTTTATCTTGGTGACAAGCCTGCATTCATTATCTGGGCTAAAAATACACATGTGCGGCGCTATGTTGGAATGCATCGGCTCGGAGAAAACGCCGTCTGCGGTCGTAAACTGACTTTTAAAATGGTTGCTTGTATAATTTCATAGTTAATGGTATATAATGTGTCAGAGCCGTTGCACATGGAGGCACATTCCTCATATAATAATGAGTCCCAGAATGAGCACTGGCTTGTTAATGTTCTGTCAAAATGTTGCGTGATGGAAAAAATAACGGTGTAAGTGTTCGACAGATGCAGATATGTGCCGCTGTGATTGAGCTTCTAATGAAAAGGGCGCTGTCGGTGATATCCCATCATGCGTTCATGTGAATAAAACATGGGCTTTACAGCATGCGTGATTCCTCCCCACTTCAAGTCATGTGGATTTCACTAAAGGTGGGGATCGCTGCATACATGTACAGTATGTACACACACACACACACACACACACACACACACACACGCTCCTGCAGTGTGTTGCTGGCAACCCCTGGAGGGCTGGGTGGTTATGCGTTATGTAAGGAGCTCAGGAGGAGAGAGGTGGGGGTTTCTCACACACCGTTCACGCTCAGGCTTATCGCCCCGGGGTACTGCAATGAGCTCGGTGTGACTGATAAGTGTGTGTGTGTGTGTGTGTGTGTGTGTGTGTGTGTGTGTGTGTGTGTGTGTGTGTGTGTGTGTGAAAGACAGAAATGGTGAGAAGAAATGAGAGCGAGGAGGAGGGAGGAACAGAATGTGTGTTAAAGAGGTTAAATATACCTCACTATATGACATGAAAAGAAATGATAATTTGACAGGAAGTCATGCAAACACACACAAACAGATTCTGTGCTACTGAGTCTGAACCAGCTTTGATCTTGGAGGGGTTTTTTTAATTAATTTTTTTTACTCTGCACACATTTTTGGGTATTTTTATTATAAAACTGAACACCATATTTTTTTCCAGAAGCTTCCTCCTCCTGTTTTAGAAAATACATATATGAATAATTACAGTGGCAATGCAAGTACATTCGAAATCAGTTATTGCACTTAATGAGCAGCCATTTGATATATTTTTAACATCTATATTTTAGAGGTAATGATAGATTGTACCAGTTTTCAAATGAGTACAACAATCACTACAAAAACAGTAAAAGAAAAAAAGATGGTGCTTTCCCTCAGTACGCCGGTTCAAAGCCCTCTCTTCACTGTCACAGAGAAACACGATTGGGAAGCATATTGCCTGTGTGTGTGTCTGTGCAGGCAACTTTGCTATGGTTGGGATTTGAGGGGGTTGTTCTATTAATACACTCTGTGCTAGAGGAGAATCTAGGCTGCACAAACACAGACATGCCAACATACAGTCCTGCCACAACGCACACTGCAAACCAAATGACACACTGACAGCTGATAGGCCGCGCATGTTTGAATTAAACTGCCTTGTATGACAACATAAGCAAGCTTTTGTTGCACTTTACATTGAAAAGCTGAAGTCAAATTGAACGTCAAACGTTTCCTCCTGATGCCCGACAAACAACACAAAATGCATCCACCTCCTTTCTCCTGAATTGATAAGATGCGGGCCATTCGGTGACGAGGCACATTATATGTTCCCTGACAATCAAAAGCATCAAACAAGTCAAACACAATCAGTCTGTAACAGCCACTCCGATCACTGACAGCAGCGCTGTCGATCCTGTGGGATAGTGTGTTTTGTAATTCGAGTCTCAAGGCCACGACTGGGTGTCAGTCCAACACCAAAGTCACTCTGACACATGACAGCCACTGACATTAATGGGAACCAGGGAACATCACAGTGTGTCATCGTCCATTTTGTTCTTTTCACAGATCAAATGCGCAGCGTCTTTAAAATGCAACTGGAGCGATGAAAGAATGGCAACTTCCTTCTTGCTGCACACCTCAAAGGGAACCTTGTTTCGCACAACATATTTGAAGATAGCCTCCACTGTCATGTGACTGCAGTTACAGCAACATTATACTCCACCAATGGGCAGAGTGATCAAACTGGCTAAAATAACATAAAAGCTCAAACTCCCTCCCTTGAAGTGCTGCCTTAATAAGGCTTAGTTGGGTTTGAAGCAGGGTCAATATTTCCACTTCAGCAAGTAAAAATAGTTATTTCCCAAAGGCAAAACATCATCTAAAACGGTTCGCCATGGGAATGATATTGTGTGCAAACAGTCTACAGTGCTACTCACATGTTGGTCCATATGTCAGGCCGTGATGCGGGACATTATGTAAAAATCTATGTGTAGGATGAAAGGTAGAAAACAGGATGACTGGTGTTTTGGTAAATTGTACTTAATGCTGTATTTCAGAGAGGGGATACGTTTGGTGATATTTGACAATGATTTGATCCTACTAACACATACTATCAGTTTTGCCATAGACCTCCAAAAACTAGTAAAACACATTACTGAGCCACACTGTTGCACTGATTGATGTGTTCATTACCATGAAAATGGGCCCTGAAGTTTATTTTGAGTCAAACCCACATACACCATCCTACTGTTGTAAATACTCACTAGCAGCTGAATATAGTCCCCAACAAATGCACCACTTACTCCTGTTGAGTAGCGTTTGCTGAAAACTACGATGCTCAGCTGTTTTAGGCAATTACTCAGCCTTTTCTTTAAAAAAAAAAGAAAGAAAGAAAGTACATAATCGGGACCAATTTTTCAAGATTTATGTCTTCAGCGGGAGTGGGAATGCAAGGGTCAATATAAATTCTAACTGACCTAGAAAAAACTTTACAGAAGAACGAAGGTTGACCGAACCTACCGAGGAGACTAATGTTATTTAGAGTCTGCATTTATGGACTCTGAGAGAGAATCTATGTCTCCTTGCAGTGGTGTGTCAGGCAGTTAAATCTCAACTTCAGACAGTAAGAGGCTGAACAAACTAATTAGGACTGCAAGCTTTGTGCTACGGTGTTTTTTGGACTCCACATTGGAGGTGGGAGAGAAGAGAATTATGGCAAAGATATCGACCATCTTATATTTCATGATATAGCAAATGTTCGTGTTAAACAATTCAGGAACAATTCATGGATAAAATAACCAGATGGCAAGGATGTTTCTGGCTAATCCTGTGAATTAAATATCTGACAAATCAAGGTACTTCATCACATTTATGCAAAAGTCATAAAAATGCTGCATTACCCACAATGGCCTAAACCAGGCACATATACAGTGTTAAAATGATAGCCGCAGTATAAAGGATAAACTAAATTTGTCATGATAGACAAATTGATATTGTCTGATGGTATAATAGTGAACATCTGGCGTCCTTTACTACTGCACAGCTCATTACGCGTACACTATCTGCTGCCATGTATGCTTTAATATGCTGCTCTTCAGTTTAAGGTCACTCGTTAATGAGGCCTCTTTGTGCTGCAACAGAAGGGCGAAAATAAAAGTAGGCGACACACTCACTGTGGTACAGCAAATGAAGACGATGACGAAAGTCCCGATGACACCTCCGATTCCCACCAACCAGGTCATCCTGAGGAAGAGGATCACTCCGAAGATGTTCTGGATGCACGGCAGGTAGACGCCCATCAGAGTGCCGAGCTGGGGGGCCTGAAAGAGGACGAGGGGAGAAGTTATTGTAATTAAAAGTCCAAATAGGGTTAATTAATACGCTTTATTTGTAACATGATTGATAAGTGATCATTTCCCAGACATGACTCATCAGTTGGCCTGCACTGGGACACAGTTTTTTCTGTAATGTTGATGAGTTTATTGATGAAGATTAAGTTCCAGTAACACTTTATGTACAGTATCATTTTGAATCTCAGACTACAGAAGGTGAATGTTAAGCTAAACAAGCTCTTGCTCATTTGCTAAAAGCCTGACACACCAGATGTGCCGAGACTCGCTGAATGACTCCTGCTTCACTTTGGATGTCTGTGTGAATCAATGAAAGTCAAACACACCAGCCGTGCATGCTGGGAATCACAGTGTGCAAATTTGCTATAGTTTCTGTGTCACGTGCAAAGAAAACTCACTACAGATGGTCATACTTCCATTAAGGCAGAACAGACATTTAATTGAATGATTGCATAGATTATTACCTCCAAAGGCCCAATTTGTAATTGTAATATGGTGCTTTGGGTTGGAATAGCTGCTAATGCCACATTACTGTCTTTATCTTTTATTTACTGTGTTTTCCTTTACGTCAATGTTAACAGACTTTCTTTCCTTTACTCTTCCTTGTTACTGTTGCAGCTTAACATGTATTTTAAACTGTAATGTTTGCTTGTTATTTAGGTATTTAAAAAGTTAAAAGGCTCAGTTCAATTTCATCTTTACTGACCGCCAGAGGCAGTGCTTCAACACTGAATATCTTCGTCTTGCGCATGCGCAGGTCAAGTATTAACATCAACAAAGTCAAGTGTGACTTCGGATGACCATGGTTAGGTATAACCATGGTAACCATTTCTAACCACCGGTCGGAGTTGCGGAGCTTTCGCCCTCCAAAGGCTGCGACGAGCTGCCCATCTGTTTGTTCGCTGTTCAGTTGAACGGCGGACGCACCTATCCTGGTCATCACCAGCGTGATAAGGACCATCTTCCCATGTGTACATCACTCGGTGAGATCGATTTACATTGTTTTCTATAACTATAATGTGACTGTGTTCAAAATTAGCAGAGCGCTTAGCTCACGCGTGACTTTGTCGATATTGATACTCAACCTGCACATGCGCGAGACGAAGATATTCAGTGTTAAAGCACTGCCTCTGGCGGTCATCCAGGATTCATAGAACCGTAGTTACATCCTTCACTTTCGTTCATCATTCGCCTTAGTTGCTGGTTTTTAATTTAAGGATTTCCCACATTGCTTTCTTTGTCTCTTTCCAGAACAATAATGACTTTGAGTGCAGGAAATAAAGAAAACTTTGAGATCTGGAGGCAGCCAGGGGACCAATCGGTTCAATGGATGGATGGATTATTTTATTTCTTTACAGGCTCCTTTATTGCAGTGGATTTGTTCTGGTTGGTTTTGCTGCAGTGCTGTCCCTGGTGTGGATCAGTGGACAAAGACGGAGCTGCTCTGCACGTCCTTATACAGCACAGGAAACAGTTTCAAGGCCGTTCCATTGAAGGCAATTACTGACACACGGAGACTGAAGATGTATTTTGTTGCACGTCAGATTGATTAATAAGAGGTTTCTTTTCCTGAAGGTTTTTGGGATGCTCCTGATGTGTGTGTCTGTGTGTGTGTGTGCACCTATTTGTTTGTGTATGAATGTGTCCTGCATGTGTGTGTCTGCACCAACGTGATGGCATGTAATAAATCTGAAGGACACATCAGCTGACCCTGTACATAATAGAGAAATATTCATTTCCTGTTCAAGGACAGCTTGGCCAATGAAGGGTAATTATGCCAATATCCAGCCATGACCCATTTTACCAAGTGAGAGCGCAGACCTTAACTGTCACGTCATTACATTGCAGATAGCGTTTGGACAAACCTTCGCTGCTGCATCTCTATGCTTAAAATCAGACAAAAAGAATGAATAGCTCTGGTTTATGTCAGTAAAGAATCTGTTATTTACTAGAGTTGTTTGTAAGATTGTTTTAGTTCTGTCTACCAAATACTATAATACTTTTTTTTTTTTAGAATGGGATCATATTGAACTACTAAATCATATATGTTTAGATGTTTTAGTTGCGTCTTGAAATGAATACAATTCGAAGAGTAAACACACATTTCAGATAAAAGGGTTTGATATAAAACTCTAGGGCTCTATCCCTCAATCAAATAACTCTTCACCAAACAAGAACACATTATGTTATTGATGCAAAACATCAGCAGCAGCAGTTTACAACTACAAATGTAGATGAGCCAAATGCACTGCCCATAGGCCAGTAGTTGCTTTTCTTTTTGATCGTACTGTTTTAAACCTGCACAATGTAATGAGTTTTTCTTACTAGTGCAAATAAGTGAGGATAACAATGACCACCATGATAAGAAACACTATCTCAGTTCTATATGAGACACTATTTGATGATGGTATACAATATTTAATGTTACCCTGTGGAGTTTTTGACCACTAGTAACGCTATGGAGAAATGGCTGTGTCAGAAATCACTCCCTATCAACTATACTGTAGTGCACTATATTTATATATATTTATGCATTCAACATGCTTGTTAGATTTCAGGTATACACACAACACCTTGCAGTGAGAAACACTTAATGTAAACATAACTGCATACATGTCAACCAGCGCTGGACTGATAAATTAGCTGGCTAGATATATCGGCTCATATTAGCATATTCTGTTTTTTTTGTCCTGCTCGTGATCACAATTCTTTCGCAACCAAATTTAAGGGGTATTTTGTTTTTATTGTGTTAATGTGAAAAAGGGCCAATGTTTCATTATCACATTTTTTTAATCTCTCCAAAATCTGTCAACATCAACCTCAAAGTCCAGTATCGGCCGGAGCTGTAATCGTTTTTTTTTTTTAGCTCCAAAATGCAACATGACATAATAATGAAAAATAACGATGCCTTTTGTAAAGTACCTCAAACACTGCTTGGTTGTCAGTGATGGCCACTTATATATTTCTTCAAAGTGTTTATTAAAGTTGTTGTAACAGGATGGACACTACACAGGATGACGGATTTTTTAAAAAGAAGCCCTGAACTGAGAAGAGACAGCAGATGCTGAATTCATAAACCAGACTTTTAATCAAATCATCCTGACAAGTGGCTGACATCAAATGAATAATATTGTGTCCGATGCTACAGTATGTGATTTGTTTGGAGAGGCTGGCTCCCCAGCATTAATAATGTACTGTTTGCAGAGAGGAGAAGAGAGAGAAATAGCAGGAGAGAGAGAAGCAGAGAGAGAGAGAGAGAGAGAGAGAGAGAGCAAGTCCAAACAGGTCTCACAAATATAATTATCTTCTAATTTCCTTCAGATAAACAACAGAGCAAGAGCTCACACTCTGAACTGTAATTAGCGAGCTTATCACGCTGGGAACCCTCGATCTGTTGGTGAAGAATGGCTTATAAACATGTTGAATCCTATCATATCATATATCACGTCATATGTCATATCAGATCAGATCATAGTATATCATATCATATGTGTTATGTGCACATATGCTGCATTACACATTGTATCAACTCATCATGTGACATTACACTAACACAAAGTGACATACAGTCAGTGGTGGCAGAAGTACCCCGATTATTTACTTAAAGCTGCAGTGGGTAGAAATGCCGCAAATATGAAAACGGTCACTATATCCTGATAGTAGTGTATGAGACAGGTAATCTGAAAATAGTAATCTGTAGTGGAGTAAAAGTATAAAGTAGCAGAAAATGAAAATACTCAAGTACAGTACAAGTACCTCAAAATTGTACTTAAGTACAGTACTTAAGTAAATGTACTTAGTTACTTACAGTAGCATGACATGTACGCAGGCAACTAATCATATACATGTATTTTGCATCAGACAAAGTGATAAAAAGAGACTACTGTAGTTTATATAATCCTCTTTTCAGCATCTAAACAAGATCTGCACTGTTGAACAAACTATTGTTGAGACATGGTTATTGAAATCATTATTTCCACGTTCTCAGACCTTTGTTAAAGGATGAGTAGTGGAAACTATCGAGAGCTATAAGTACTCTACAGTGTACTATGGTATTGTGGAGATTTTATGTAAATAAACAGTGTTTACATTCAGTGTCACCTGTGTGCATGTGAGTCCTCGTATGTGTGCACAAGGTCAAATACAATGGGAGCCCACACGGAAAAATATTCCTCCATAGCGCTACTAATGGGCAAAAACTCAACGGGGAACCTTTAACAAGAATTGATGTGAATACTGAAGAAACAGTGACTATATCTTCTGTATACTGTAGGTTGAATATTTTCAATGTTGACTGAAAGGAGAAGGTGCTATTTTACAGAATAAGCTCTGACCTTCTCAATTATGTGTTGTTATTGTTGCACTTTACTTTTACAAAATGGTATTAACATTTGATGTCTATAATTGTCTTATTGGGTTTCTGTTTTTTATGATGCTTTTCTGCAAAAAGGATTTCCTTTTGTGGAACAATAAAGATCTGAACTGTTCTGTGTTGCTTTTATGTTTTTAACGTTCTATTCAGCTACATGTTTCTTGCATTTGTCACACGTGTGTGTAGTTTCCCCTCCGTAGGGCCGAAATGTAACCTTGCCTCTTATACAACTTAATCCTCGCGGCAGGGAATCTCTCAACCTTCAGCCTCATTGTGCTTTAATCAAAGATCCACAACATGGCCTCCACAGGTTGCTGGAGGGAGCAGCGGAGAGCAAACCTCGTCCATCTCTGTCACCTCCCCCACTATATGATAATGATTCGCACAGTTTGTCTGTTGTCTGAGCTAATGCAAATCAGATTGCGACTCACTGTGACTGTGCCCTTCAGTGTGTGGCGGAGAGGATTCTTCATCATCTGCTTGTTGAGGGTCTTAATAAAGTTTGTTTTATGAATACTGATACCCTGAATGGGCCTTTATCTTTAAAATTGCATTTGTATTATGTAGCAATGTGTACATTTAGCAGAATATGTTTGCTCTATGTTAGGGGTAGAGCGGTTCGGTTCATATCACGGTTTTGGTTCGGTTCGGTACATTTATGTTACAGCGAGGAGGTCAATTTCTGATTTCAACATGCTTTTCATTTATTTGGCAAAATAAGTTAACAAATGTTTGCCTTAACAAAAGTATGGCTTAAATAAAGAAGATAAACACTTCTTCATTAACAAATCCTAACTGAAAGAATAGGTCTTCTACAGTAATTAGTATAAACAAAAAATGTAGCTTTGTTATTTTCATATAAATATGATGAAATTATAAACTAAGGCCAAACACTGAAGCATAAACTCAACCAGAACTATGCCCCCCACCCCCAGTACAACATGATTATGATTATCAGCTCTTTTAATTGAAAGATTGTTTTTTCCACTCAAAAAGTGCAGTATTTGGAAAGGGATACGGTTGGATTTCTGTACCACTGTGTTATTTAAAAATAATGAATAAATATAAAGCACATTACAGGGATTGTGATGTTGCCCCTCTCCAGTTTCCAATCTGTCACTGCTTGCGTCAGAGAGATGCTCACTGTGTGGCTCTCATAAAGGATACGCGTCTGCAAAACGTATAGCTTTTTATCTCCCACTCATTCAACAGTGGCTCATTGGTCATAATTCTTACTATAACAGTTAAGGCACTCAAATACTGACATATTGTCAATAAGAAAATAAATTACAAAATTAAATCACAAATGTCTGTAATGTAAATGTAATGTTCCACCTTAAGGCTGTTGGTAAATCCTCAACTGCTGCGTATGCTAGTTTATACAGGGCAGGCACAACAGACTAACTTTCTGGGGAAAACTCATGCTCCAGAGTTTCTGTTCCACGTGTGAAAGAAGTAGACATAAACAGCTGTTTGGGTAACGGCGAACCGAAAGGATGTTGCGGACCGAACCGAACTTCCTGTACCGAACCGTTCGGGTATAAATACCGTTCCACTCCTACTCTCTGTGCATGGTACCATGTGAAGAGGCAGTTTAGGCTACTGGCCGGTTAAAGGACCAGTGCGTAACAATTACGGGGATCTATTGGCAGACATAGAATATAATATTAATAACTATGTTTTCATTAGTGTATAATCTCCTGAAAATAAGAGCTGTTGTGTTTTTGTTGCCTTAGAATGAACCGTTTATATCTACATTGGTCCACCAGTCCACCATGTTGCACCGCCTTGTTTCTACTGTAGCCCAGAACGGACAAACCAAACACTGTTCACTTTTCCTCCTTGGGCCGGAGTCGATAACGTTACTCGCTCCTGTCGCACACGGGAGAAGTTGCAATCTGTAACCTCATCGCAAGATACCGCCAGATCCTACACATTGTTCCTTTAAGGTGTAAAATTAATTTACTAAAACAAAACTCGTCAGAGCAACTGTGTTTCACGAGGTTTAAAATGAAAAACTATTAGGATAAAAACAGAATACGTGGATAATTTCCAAACACGCTGTTACATCTATTCACCTCCAAATGCTTTTCTTTTCATGACTCTACCACCCGCTAGCAAAGCTGTAATTAAAAAGTCTGAGTTTCCATTGACAGGTTCTTCAGGGACTCGGTGTGTAATGTACATTAGCAGTCAGGTGTTGCGGGCAGAAAGGTAACCCTGCCATCAGCACTTTGTTGTTAGACTCAAAACTGCTGCAGCTGCAGAAAGTGGTGTGAGGTCAGTTTGTAATAACAGGTAAGTTCTTAGAGGAAAACCAGTGAGCATTTACAACAGCAGACACAACGCCCTGAAGAGGATGAAGGCTCTGTCAAGTCCTTTCAAGATGGGTGATTGCAATTTAAAAAGGATTTCTAAAACTACGATGACTTTGTTTTGTGGCATTTGAAGTCAAAAATACATTTCACTGCCTCCTTATGATGAAAAATCCTTCGTGGTAGATCAAAATAGAAAAAGAGCTGTCTGAGAAATAGTTGCAGCCACGATAGCAACTTCCTAGACTGTTGATTTTATCAAAAATAGATAAGAAAAAAGTATGGCTTTGTAAATTCAAACAGCACATTGAGGTTAGATTGCGGGATCCAAAACAGATAACGTCTTGGCAGAGTAGTTTGTCAGAAAAGCTTTAACCGTAATCTAAAAAAAAAAGGTGATATATTCTTGTCCTCTAATGGTTTTCATACATATCTGTAGACTCAGAGTGAGTGAAAATAATGATTCCAGATTATACTAATCAGCCCTAAAAGGTGTGTAAATACTATTCAGTAAGAGAACACAAAGGTGTTTATGCCCCACAACACTCCACAGGAGGGTAACATAACCGAAAGTAGGCACTAACCCTCTCCACACTGCTAAATGTCATTTCCCCCGCCTGCTCCCCCACACAATGGAAAACCACAATCAAGCAGACCTTGTATGTTGGCCTGCTGAATGAGTGTCTGCGGCAGCTGAGTGATAAATTATAATCCTTATTCAACAATAGACTGGCTTGGAAAAACCGCGTGTCTGCTAGAAATCCTGAGTGTTACATAAGATGTACAGACGCAGATAATAGATACGAAGAAGGCTTACACTGAGTCTGAGAACCTGAACATGATGAAGCACCTCTGTGGGTTTGGTAAACAACCACCAAAAAAAAAAAAAAAAATAAAAAAAAATCAGGTGAACTAATAGATGCTTCTAATGACTTCATATTGAGAAATAGCCTGAAAGAGGTGAAACGCTTGTGTATGCATTGCATCAATGACCCTGTTGGGGGAAAAAGGCTCAATGTTTATTGAAAGTGCCGCTTTTCTATTTTCATTCAATTGGTGTTTCATTTGTGGACGGGGATTGCAGTCCCGACCGGCGTCTGCTCTGATAGACGCGCACACACACACAGAATGAGTGTCTGTTTAATGGGCTGGGAGCCAGCACAGTGATGATTTCCCTGGAGAGCGGGCCACCGCGAGCGGAGGCATTGCTGACTGCTGCAGAGCCACAGGTAGGCCAGCGTGGCACCACTGAACTAGGAAGGAACAGCTGCCCACCGACCCCCTGGGAAGTGTGGTGAACCCACTGAATGGATGGCTCAGGTGTGTTAGACGCACAACAGGACCTTTCAATACATCTGCCGTGGCACCTACTTCAGATTCACTGCCTCCTGCTGCCCTACCACTTACCACTAGCCTCTCACCTGGCTGGACCTCTCTGCCTCTCTCTCTCTCTCTGCCTCTCTAGCCTCTACATCCATCAGGAGCACTTTGTTCACATGGTGCACTGAGCTCTGAAGTCCACTGAAGCAATAATCAAACACCATGTTATTGCATTTCATAAAACACGCTCTGTTTGCTTCCTCAATCTGACGCTGCCTTCATCAGAAAAACAACAGCACAGATTATTTGTTTAAACATTTAGACAATACACATTTAAGCTTTCCTGACACGTGACCTCTTGCGGTTTTGAGTGTAATTACTATCCTCTTAAAGTAGCAAATGTGGCGTTGTTGAAATGTCACAGAAACGATTAGGAAGGAGGTTGTGGTGGACGGTTGGGGTCGACAAAGCATGTGACTATGACGAGGTAACGTTAGGGAAAGATTGCGGTTATGGTAAATATGATATGCTAAAGGTATGGTCATGGGTTGAGCCTCATTTATACTTCTGCATTAACGCCATATCTATCGCTAAATGATTTCACCAAAATAAGAAAAATGATGGCTCTGTAATTTCAAATACTGCTTTGAGGTTAGACTGCAGGATCTGAAAAGGATAGTCTTTCTACAAATATATGTGCATAGCAACCACGGTGTAGTTTAGTTTAGGGAAAGAGCATGGTTATGCCAAATAAAATATGGTTCCGTATGGTTAAGGTTAGATAACTAAAACACTTGAGAAAGACTGTGGTTATGGTTGATAAAAAACGCAAATGCCAATCTCCTGCATGACTGCCAGATGCACCACACGCCCACCCACCACCCCCCTGCTACATTAAGAACATGCTACTTCCTGTGTTAGCTATTGACATAAATAGTGAAGTACAAAATCAAAAGATAAAATTCTGCAACATTGGTTTCTTTTAACCTTTACGTCGATGGTTTTCCAACTTTTACCAATTGGTTTTAGTAGCCTAAACATAACCACAGAAAACACTCATGACTCGTTTTTGGAACAACACTGTTGTTTAGATTTAAAAGACGTTTACTCAAAAATACTTCCTTCATCCAAAACTCTGTATATTTCATACTGTATATTATTTGGCATGTACTGTATTAATATTATTCTCCTTTCCTTGTCTTTCCTCATACGCCTCCAGTCTTATTTTGAACCTTATATGGACATCTCCTGAACTGCTGAGGCTAGCATTGGTAGCACCTTCTCTACTAGATGTTAGAGGAGTTACTGTAAAAAGGGAAGGTGAAAGCAACTTCACATCCTTGGATAGCTGCAGGGGAAAGAAAATGAAAGAGGACAGAGGAGTAGGGGGAGACTACATACATCTGAAAGGTGTTGCAGGAGAGAGGGAAAAGAGGCGTCCAGGCCCTCAGGCTCTGGGACACCCTGCCAACCTGCTTAGGCTGGCAGAAACCAGTGTCGTCTTTTAAATCACTTCTTACAGGAATGTTTTATGCTCGCTAGTACGACCAGAATCTGTTGCACATCGAAAACGATATAGATCTGTGGTCGAGCGTTTATTAATTCCTTATCGGAGCTGCACCTGTCTTTGTAGGCGAGCTGATAGGTCACTGTGGGACCACATCATCGAATTCAACGTCTGTTTTCTTCATTTTCTACAGTAGATCAATGGGATTTCAATATTATACAATACATTATCAATGCGTATAACATAACATATGATGCAACACATTTATGTAACAGATTTGTGTTGCATTTTTACATCTGATTTAGTAAGAACTGAGAGAGGTAAGGAATCTAGGGGGAGAGGAGAGGCAAGAAAAGAAAAGGAAAGAATAGGACATGTAAGGAGAGGTGAGCAGAGGAAGGAAAAGGAAAGGAGAGGAGGAAGGAGATGAGGAGGGAATTGGAAAGGAGGGGAAAGGAGGAAACAAGATGCCAGTGGAAAGGAGATGAAGGAGACGAAGAAAGAAGAGAGGAGAAGAGAGGAGAGCGTGCACACTTTCAGTTGTATTACTGTGGAGGCAGAGACGGAGGCATGAAGTGGAGCGGGTGAGGCGGAGGGAGAAGGGGAGGCTAATGACAGCGAGGGAGGCAGACTGGGAGCTTGTAACGGCATCTCCACGCTCTGCTGGCCAAACACGAGCTGATAGGGCAAATGTGTTTCTGCTCAGGTGTGCTGAATTATTAAATAGACAGCGAGAGGAGAGGCCAGCGAACATCAGCCTCCCCGACCGGCTGCGGATGAACCAGTCACTCAGCGGTCAACACGCAGAGTGTGCGTGCGCGCATGTGTGTGTGTGTGTGTGTAAAAGCGTTATCAACCATCCATGTGTAAAACACTGACTGCTGTAGCTAAACGTGCTCTGTGGTGCTGAAGGCTCACCACCATGAAATAGCGTATACATGATGTTACTAGAATATTCTAGGTTAAAAGACTCCACAGAGCCTCATGTGTTCCCACCAGTTGTGAAACCTCTATTTAGCTGCACTATCAGGTTCAAGGCTAGAAGTCTCCTCATCCACTAATGCACATGTGCTGCTGAAATTCAGGTCAGCAGTAACCTGGATTGGATCAAAGCAGAACAGGTGCATTGAAAATGGACTCTACACTGTAAAAACTTACCTAGAAATAAGCAAAAATAATGATGAATCTAGAGATATGTGAAAGTATCGAACAAGACATCTGCCAATAATGTAAGCAAACAAGACTTAAACGTTTTCTTGGAAATCAAGGCACTATAAAACACAGCTATTAACTATAAGAGACTTCAGAAATTCAGGCTACAAGTTCCTAAAGCCAGATTATTTGCTTCTCAATTCAGATCATTCAAGTTTGATAATATAACGGAAATGGTGCTTGACAAGACTTTTTAAAATAAGATTGAAGAGTCTGAAATAAGATATTATGACTTGATTAATTCATGAGTTGATGGACAGAAAAATGATCAGCGACCTTTTTCATTTGACTGTAAATTGAATATCTTTAGTTCAGTTAATCAAAAAATAAATAAACAGATTAATCAATGATGTAAATATTAACTGCAGCCCTTCTACACCGTAGAACAAAAACCTCCACTTAGCTCATTAGCCTGGCGTCTTAACTAAATGGACAAAATGTGAAGTGTGAAATCTCAGTTTAGCTCCGCTGTGAACTCATGTGCGTCGCTGCTGTAATATATAACATGAATTGACATTAATCAAGATACATCCTTCAGAGGGGTGTCGACGTGAATACTGATATGATGCACCGGTCTAATGAGAGGGGGAGGGTGCAAGGGGAGGGAGGGTGAGGGCAAAGATATGAGCAGGGGTCATAAAACACAAGGGAGACGGAAACGTTACGCTGTTAAAAAAAAGAAGGGGGACAGAGCGCGTATGGAATAATGTTCCTGTAATTCTTGGCAAGAGCACTCGTCTAGAAAATTACTTGAATAAACTCGCCCTGAAAAGGTTCATGATTGTGTTAAGTTTGGTCGACACACAAGACTTTATAGAGCAAATAATGAAGGCCGAGTTAGAAATCTTGTCATTTTCATGCACACAGATTTTAGGTTCAACACCCAAGACCATATCTAAATCAGCATTTATCATCTAAAACAAATAGCACAAATTAGAGGTCTCACATCCAGACAAGAATTAGAGAAGCAAATTTTCATCTCCAGCCAGATGCACGACTGCAAAGGTCCCTTGTCTCGTCTTCCCATAAAGATCATTAGACAACAGCAACATATTCAGGACGACGCTGCCAGATTTCTAATAAGAAACCAGGGGAACTGAACATATTACTGCCGTTTACACATCTTCCTTACTAGCTTCCATGTTGTTATGAAACAGATTTTAAAGTGGTGTTCTCGTTAATCCAGATCAAAATACATTTCTAATAATTAAGAATATAAACCTAGCAGATCTCGCTGATCTTTAGGAACCAAACATAGCTTATTGAGCTGCTATCCTGCAACTTCTTTATTTTATTACATTTGGGGAACTCACTGTAACTGCACTGCATTTATTGATTTTTGTTTGGCCACTTGGGGGGAGCGTGACAAGCTGTAAAAACAACACTGACATATTGTTACCTTATAAAGTTATCATACTGTGTTTGTCTATTTACTCAGATCGAGAGCAGCATTAGCATTCATTTGGAGTTGTGTATCTGGACACCTGGTGAACGTAAATCCACAATTCAATCTCATTTTAGCTCTGTGTCTGGTTCTTTAGCTGCTAAATCCTCCACTATATTCACCAGCTATAGTTGCTAATTTTGTCTCTCTGCTATTTGGTGCTTTGCAGGTATAGCTTGGTGGGTTATTAAGAGGTTTTTGCTGAAAACAGCTGCCTGCTGCTAGAAACAACGCCAGTGAGAGCAGAGTTCATTGATAATTCTCTGTGGGTTTTTCACAAGTCATTTGATCGACTGGTATTATAACAACTTTTGATAAAATTTTGTTCTTATGCATTACTTTGCCTTAAGTAAAACACTTTAATAACCCGTGTTTGAAAGGTGCTATTCATTTAAACTTGCCTTTTTATGTTAGATTTCAAATGAGTAAGGTCAGAGGAAGAGAAAATCGGCGGCAGATTAGCTGCGACTGGTTTCCATTTTAACCTGCGCGACCTCCAGACTGCTCCCTCATGTTACATGCCAACCAAATCTCTAATCTTGGCTTTCACACTGCGACAAAGAAAGCCCGCTGCCTCGCTCTGCCTCCCTCACAACTCACTCACTCGCTCGAGGGACCGATGATGAAGGAGATGGAGAGCGAGGATGAGAGAAGGGGAGTGGAGCGAGAAACAGAGGGAAGGCGAAAAAGAGTAAGAGAGAGAAAGAGAGAGAGAGCGAGAGAGAGGGGTGGGTCGCTGTGTGAGCGATAAAACGCCACAGGCTTCCTTAATGAAAAGCCTCTCATGGCGATGGAGAGATTGCCTGTGGAATGGGCTGCTGATTGGAGAAGCAGCAGCTTG
Source organism: Sebastes fasciatus (assembly GCF_043250625.1). Classification (NCBI taxonomy): domain Eukaryota; kingdom Metazoa; phylum Chordata; class Actinopteri; order Perciformes; family Sebastidae; genus Sebastes; species Sebastes fasciatus. Next base: position 27,670,742 of record NC_133795.1, read on the forward strand.
GTGTAGCGTGCAGACTAATTAAAGTATTGAAGGGGTTGCGGTGACAGGGGGAAGATTAGACCTGCTCCCAGGGTTAGCCGAGCCGAGGGGAGTCAGACAAATACACCTTACATCTGGGACAACTGTGATAATGGGGGAATATACCACAAGCAAACAGTGAAGACATTTTGAACCAATGCTGAAGTCCCATGTGGACACTGTGGTTGTCTAAAGCTGCTACCTGCAATATGTGAACAATCAGGACAGAGAGTATCTTAAAAAAGAAGGTTAGGTCACCCAAATTACTTCTCTTTCTAGAAACAGTGTCCCTGTCTCACTATCAGCTGTTTTCATAAGGACCATTTCTTCCATAGAAAGTAGTTCCAGTGGAAAGTGTTCGCAGCAAGGTGTGTGGATTATCTTGATGAACTGAGAAATTGTTTCTGGAAAGAGAGGTTGCTATTGATGTTCTCAAATGTAATGTTGTATTGGGCTGGAGGCAGACATCTCAAAACCTGTGCAAATAAAACCAAATCTATCTGCACCACTAGAAGGGAGTGGAAACATATTGTATTATATATTATATTATTATTATGTTTGTGTTAACTGACCTTTAGAATATGAAATGTTGCTGTGGTTTGATAGCATTTGTCATCAGGAAATGCAATTTGCTCAGTTGTCACTGAGACCATTTAGTTTAGTTTTACAGCTCTGTGAGGCTGTACTATACTAATGTCACCGGCTAACATGCTCACAATGAAAATGTTAGCATGCTGAAATTTAGCAGGTATAATGTTTACCATGTTCATCTTAGTTCTTAGTTCTGAATCAACTTTCAAGGCCATCAGATTGAGTGCAGGTTGTTGATTTGTGGTTTGGAGTGAAATGTCCCGACAACCACAAATGTCAACCTGCCAGTTAGAGGATCACCAAAGTCAGGGGGCTTCATCCTCTGGGCTACATGAATGTCTGCACAAAATGATAGCGATCCATCCAATAGTGGAGATATCTTAGTCTGGACTAAAGTGGTTGACTAGAGCCATGTGGCTAAAAATACAATACTCAGGTCATGTGATAATAACTGAACAATCAAACCATCTCACTGACAAATGAGCAAACTCCATCCGCGGACGAGATGTGGCTGAAATCTCTGGAAAAACTAGAAGTAAGTGGACCTTGAGTTGAAAATGTGTTGTCAAGAAACCATTTTTCTTTTTTTATGCACATCTGTTTGTTCATGCTGCAAAGATACACAGGCAGAAATCAATACGGCCATGAGGATAATTGTCCCTAGAAACCTTATCTCCACTGTCTGTTTGAAATGTGTTTCCACTGAGGATCTACTGTATATCTACAGGACTCATCTGGATTCACAGCGGGACAATTAGACAGTATATCAGCTAGGTGCACTGGCATCCAAGGTCATCATTCGTTATTTACTTCAAGGTGAGAAACAAGAAGGAAAACCTCACTGAGTGGAAGGAAAAGTGACACATGTGAGGAGAAAAGTAAATATAAGGGAGAGAAAATATCAGGCTGATTGGGCACCTAGGAAGACAGACTGGGTCAAAGGTCACAGAAAAGCTGTCAACCTGTCACTGCTGTGGCCACTCACAATGTCTAAACTGTGTTTTACCTCACATGCTCTGGAGTTACAGAGTTACATGTTAAGAATATGGGAATCAGTCCACTTCCCACCAGCCCGTCGGGCCAATTTGGAATAACTTCTTTCATTATTTGCATTATCGTCATCATTATAAGCATCTCTTCTCATTTCAGCTTTGCAATTTCACATCTCGCCTTGCTGCTACCACCACCATTTCCCACAGGATTAATAATGTAGCTGCCTGTCTGTCTATCAAATGCTGAGAAGTAAACTCCTTCCTGCTGGCATCTCAACACCCAACAGCAGAAAATACCAGGGGATGATGTGGAAGGAACTCATTAGTGAGTGGCATTTAAGATGCAATCCAGTAACACGAACAGGGGATTTATAATATCAACAGAGAGTGATTGACAGGTTCTAAACTGGTGGAGTTTTTCCTTTATCTCCAGTGAGAGTGTTAACCAAACAACCATAAACTCTGCTATTAGGGATTCATGATGTAACGGAAAGTACAAATCTATATTTGGTAACATTTAATAATCATCTCCTGGCAACAAGCACAACGACCCTTCCTCGGGTGAACAAGTTGTCCAGGGCGTGCGATAAACAATATTACAGCAAATGTACATCGACAGCAAAGTGATGCACGCTGCATCATACTGAGGAATGAGTCAGTCAGCTGATTTTAGTAATTTGTTTTAGAAAGAATGATTTTCGTAGCTAAAAACCTGCCCTTTTTGTGCATTCAGCTTAAACTATCATTTGTACCTATCAAAACTATCAAATTGTATATTAATTAGTCTGTTCTGTATCAAACTGGTCCAGCAGCAACATGACGCATATTTAAAAGTTTTTGCAAATAGATGATGAACGCCATCAGTTACAAGCGTCACAATGCATAATGGGAAACACTACCCTTTCTTATTGTACACAATGACCTCAGAAAACCCATTAGTGCTTTTGTTTTTACCGCAGCACTATTTAAACTAATCTCTTGCAGTTCTTATTGATTTTCAGTAGAAATACAAGGATTTATTAAAAGGAACAAGCCAGGACCTGATTTTTATCCAGATTATACATCCTCATGCATTGAGAAGTTGTTGTGTTTGCTGCTAAGACAAAGACACAGACCTAGTTTACAGTACATTAGGTCCTCGGAATGATTTACATGAAAGAAAGAGAAGATAAAAATGGCGAGAGAGTATGCATGAAAGATTTTGCCAGATTTTGTATTGTTATAGTGTAGGTGTTTGACAGTAAAAAAAACTCATAAATTCTTTGACTTTTTTGAAAAATAAAACTATTTAAAACATTGTTTCTGTATCCAATAATTATTCCTATGAATTACTGATTTATGGATTGAAATCACAATTAACAAAACCCTCTGCTACAGCCAAATTTAATTTACTAAGTCAAATGGTGTTATCTCTGCAACATGGGATGTAAGCATACATGTATGAACTGTTGTGTGCACTGTATCGTATGTATTTTGTCAAATACCTTGACGGGCTTCTTGCGCGATGACTCAGCCTCGTTGTTCTCGGCCTCCTCGTGCTCCTTGCTACCTTGGGGCAGGTTGGAGTAGTTGGCCAGGCTGCTGAGGAGAGACGACACCATGGGGCTGGTGTCCATCTCCTCCTGCAGAGATACAAACACAAACAGGAGGGCAGTGAGAGTCAGTGTTTCCATCAGGATTTTAAAGGAGATGCACTACTTCAAAGACTGTGAGCCCACATCTCTGGTACAGCTGTGCTTTTTAACCCTCTCAGCCAGCCAGGTAGTACAACATTAATTCATTCTTAAAATAATTAATATTAAGCGTACTGCGCTTGTGGATAATTTACTATTTCAGGTGCTGTGTAACACTGCTTTTGTAAATTCCAACCCATCTGGAAAAAAAGTGCTTATGCAATAAATTGTTTTCTTTCTGATTTCTTTTCTCTTTTCTTGTTTAATCTAGAAATCCCACTGAGAGCACAATGTAAAAACATTTGTGCAGAGCTGTGGCAAATTGCCTGGCTGAAGTTCTTTCCTGTAGCAGTGTGATATTTGCTTACATTAACCTGAGGTTTCAACATGCCCTTCACACAGTAATTACCCCCATTAATAGATGTCAGGGCCCGTATTCAATCACTGAATTGTGAGACTGAGTGTATCCTGCTTCTTACGATGCCTGATGTGTGTGTGTGTGTGTGTGTGTGTGTGTGTGCAGAACATCGGACTGTACCTCAAACAAGGCCATGTTCTTGCCGTCATACTGCTGGCTTTTCTCTGCGGCAGCATCACTACTGTTGATGAAGGGGCTGCTCTCTTTGGGGTTACTGTCACCTGGAAGAAACAGAAACACACACACCACTTTTAGACTGGGCTGAAATTAAGAAGATCACAAAGGCGCCAGTATAATCTGTAATGCACAAACCAGACATGAGCTTCTTCATGTCAAAATAACACTTGTGTGCAAGAACAGAGCAACTTTTATTAATGCATTTATTGTTTAAGCGATAGAAAAACACACACTCAGAAAGCTCAAACTGGAGGATGTCTGCCAGGAAGAGGAGGGGAGGCTTTTTCTTCTCCATAAAGTGCCCACAGTGAGAAACGCAAGAGGAACAGAACCAAAACTAATGGAGCGTGCAGTAACAATATGTGCAGTGCTATATATTCCATATGGCCAGAGGAAGAAACGCAAACTGGAACATCTCAATCAGTTTTTCACTACAGTGACAAACAAGGAGATCACACAAGTTTGAACACTAACGCAGAGAAATAATAAGAAATGCTCGGCAGCTTTTTACCCTCAAAACACAGAGCAGTAGAAAGAAACAGTGTGATGTTATTTAGGTGACAGCTTGCTGTAGGCATCATGATTCCATCAAGAAGCATCTGTCCACAAGTACACAGTCTAAAGGCACAGAGGCAAATCACCAAAACAAACAATGTGGGAAGGGCAGCGTCCAACTCTTGGGAGAGATCATTGACAAGACAAGCTCATTGATTTCCAATTGAGGTTTGAGAATGGAACACAAACATTTTGCAGTACGACTGCTCAACTAAAATAGTATGAGCAGCAAAGTAAAAAAAAAAATCCTCTTATTTTTTTTTTGGTTTGTTTTTTTCTTTTTGAGCAGAATGAGAGATTGAGAGAATGAGTCGACCTTGTTCGATGTTAACATGCTGATAATGCAAACGTGACACTTTCTGAAGTACTTTCCGTTTGTATAATAACAGCCCTCCAGCAAATAAGCTTGTTTATTGCCGGGTAGCCAAGTACTTCTTGCTTCATTAGCTGAGGTTAATAGATGTTGGAAGTTTTGGACCTTTAAACTTTTGGACATTTTAAACAGGTATGTTTATCTTAGAACTTGCTAATGGGTTAGAACTGCAGGTGCTTATTGTAATACACATAATTGAGGTAATAAATATCTTTTTCCTGTGCTGCTGGTGCTAGAATTACAACAGCTTAATTGTGCCACCACATTAGATAGCCGTTGAAAAAGATCTCAAGGTTACTGCTGATGTGGAAAGTTAAATCGCTACAGGGCGTCCGATTAGAGCCGGCACAGTCGCTGTTTCTTAGTGGAGGGCTTGAATCACACACTTGAACCGTTTCTTTCTTGTTGCCATATATTGAAGGTGTGTATTGAAGGATAGGTGGGTGTGGTTCTGAAACAAAATATGAAGGAAATATATAGCATATTGGACCACAGTCAGTAATAGGCTTTTACATGTTATGGAGGAAATTATCATTATTTGTTACCTAACTGCCAAAGTGATAAAATCATAGCACAGAATAATTCCACTACAACTACCATAACCCAAATTCTTCAAATTGTCTATCATGGCTCCTATGCATAGCATGAACTACAATTGCAGTGCGTAATAACACTAATAATTATTTAACAACGGTATGATATTTAACTGCATATAGGCCTTTCTCAGAGCAGACATTTTGACTCGTCATCGTAGGAAAAGCACAGGTGTTACTAATAACATTAACGACAGCTCCATTTTATTCAAGTGTTCCATTTCATTAATTACACCTGTCGGCCTATGAAGGTTTCATGTACATCAAGTCTTAATTAGTAGCACCTGCGCAGCTTCTCGCCTCACCGTACACAGCGCAGGTAGTCCAGTGCAGTCACGGCAATTTTTAGCAATTAAATGCACCCGTTCCCATACATTCCTGTATGCCTTGTGTTAAATAACTCCAAAAATGTTACCAACTAAACCGCTATGTTTTAGAAGCAATTAAAAGCTTACAGCGTCCCCCCTTTAATGTTAATTGGTGAACTACTTCTCCCTCTTAAACTAACATTATTTCGAACAGAAAGACCTTGCTCACTTTCTTGTAGGCTACGCACGCAATGTGCTGCACTCCAATAAACTCCGGCAACTGAAGTCCCGAAACCAAACTATCGAAGGTTATTTTTCTCTGCCTGCCACTAACAATAATTAATTGACAATTAAGGAGAGCTGCGTCGTGCTGCTGCACATGATTGGTTGAAGAAACGTCAATCAATAAAAACAACCAATCAGAGCCATAGAATATAAAACAGTCCTGCATTCTCAATCTGGCCTTTGTACACCTGTGGTGGCTCTGTGGGTTCATAGAGGAATGAGTACAGATAAGAGAGCTACAACTACACTTTCATGGATGACATGGAAACTACAAAAACTGTAATTAGTCAATTTCGGCTGGGTTGTCTGTGTGTACATTTGTTTATTGTCGAAACAGCATGGAGCAGGTTGAAGAGAGGCTCTGTAATCTTGTTTTTTTAAATAATTTTTTATAGTAACTGTGATTGAATTTGCACTTTGATATCTAGAAAAGCCATTTACCATCTAACTTTTTTTTTTCTCGATTAAATCCACAATCATTAAGTCTATAAAATGTCAGAAAGATCCTAAAAGTGATTCAAATATTTAGTTTCATCCGACCAGCAGTTCAATCCCCTTAAAAAAAATCTAGCCCGTGACGGGAGACTTTGACCAATCACAGGTCATTTCATTGAGAGAGCGTTCCTATTGGCTGTGCTCCGGTCATGTTACCGGAACTTGGCGTTCCTTCAACAGATTTCACAATGGCTGCCGCGTCACAAACTTTCTCATTTTACAGCTAAACAGTACACTACAAGATGATTCTGAAAACATTTGAGGCAAGAAATAGGCATTAACGTAACATAATATTGATTCATATTTGATCAGCGCTGCCTAGTTTGACCGTTTGGTCGGAGTTCGCGAGTGATTGGCAGATGGACAGCAGACCTCAGATCAGCTCTGACTGCTTGTTTTCCTCCGGTGAAATCCTGCAGATGCCGTTAGGAACACCGGAGGACATCGAAGGACACAGAGGCACATGACTTTTTTCAGGTTACCTGTTTCATGTTCTACTGTCACAACATAGCGACCGTTTCATAAAAATGTCATTTTTGTAATCATACACAGTGTGCTCCAATCTCACCTACTTCAGCTTTAAGCTTTGATTAGCCACTTGAACTGCCTCCTGACCAGACAGGTCTGCTCTTGTCTAGAAAAATAATTGAATCCACAGTCACTTTGTTCACCAAGTACAGTGAAGGTCTTGGTGGCGGAGGCCCTATAGAGTAAGCTGTCTTATTTGCGCCTTCCCCTTCGAGCGTCTCTGGAGGGAGACAGCAGATTGCTCTCCTTCTGGCTCTCGGTCCTGTCTTGGACCGAGCACCACGAGACCAAGTTATTTATAGCCGGGATGCTGCAGCCATGTGCCATGACGTCGGGGCACCGCTAACAGCCGGCACACTGTTCTACAGAGACGGAGCAATAGGGCCACTCAGACAGGGACACCGAGAAAAAAGGGGCCGTGCACGAAAAGAGCACAAAAGACAGAAGCAGGCAGAGGAGAGGTTAACACAAAGAGATGGAAAGCAAGAGAATGAGGGTGCGGATGAGAAGATGGAAAGAGACACAGATAGATGGGGTGAGAGCGAATAGTGACAAGGAGAGAGATATGGGCTCAGACAGACAAAGACGAGGCAGCCAGACCTGAAATGGGAACCCGCAGAGGGAGAGAGGCAAGAGAAAAAACACACACTTATGTCTCTGGCTGTAAAATGTAAAAGCTTCTGCTGCACTTAAGGTTGAGCTCACTTTGACCTGCAGGTTAAAACGTACACAGGCGGTTAAAAGGGAAGCTCCAGCAGAGGGGTTTTCAGAACACGTGTATTATTTAGTTGTTTGTTTAAAACTATTTTTACCTCTTCAGAACAAGTGAGGATGATATGCCTCTGTGATACAGGAGTGCTACGGACATCTGTGGAAACGAGTATCAGGTGTTCACCTATGAACATAAAGGGAGATGTACTGTATGCACTAATATATGCACACACTGAAACCACTTGCTACCTAGTTACTATATTTATTTTGTGCCATTTGTGCCCTTGCCCTAATTCAAAGCGCTACATCAAACTGCATGTAGTGCTGTACGTACAGTACGTCGATAACTTGAAATGTTGATCAACTTACTTCTGGTACTTACAATAGCACATTTGCTGCTTTTTCTTTTCTTTTTTTAATCAATGCAAATTGATTTTTGTGGGTTTTGGACTGTTGGCTGGCCAAAACAAGCAATTTCAATGTGTAACCTCTGAAATTATTTCATTTCAAAGACTAAATGATAAATCAATGAACTGATCAATTAACAGGTGAATCCATAATAAAAATAATTGGTTGTTGAAGCCCGAATGCAAAGTGAACAATCATTACACCGGATCACAGGATAGGTTAACTTAAAACTTAAACTTGATCACATTCATCATGTACATCGGTACATACATGAAATTTGACCTCTGCATTTAACCCATCCTAAGTATTTTCGGAGCAGTGAGCTGCTGTAAAGCGCCCGGGGAGCAACTTGGGATTCAGTGGCTCGCTCAAGGACACTTCAACATGTGGACAAAAGGAGCCGGTGATTGAACCGCCAACGTTGCGGTTAAAGGACGACCCGCTCTGAGCTACAGCCGGCCCGACGTTTAAATGCTCCTAATACCAAATCTGATCCGGGGAAGACTTTCTGGTTTCTGGTACCATGCACCGTACGACTGGAATAAACTGCAGAACACGATTGAAGTTAGATACACTAAGTGGTCTGAGGGGTATTGAAATCCACCACTGATATTTTAAATAGTTCTGATTGTTTTAAATAGTGTGTGAATGTGTGTGATGATTGTTTCACATGACTGACTTGTCTTCTTACATCTCTATTGCAAAAGAGATCTCAATGAGACTTTCTGAACAAATGAACCTGAACTAATTAAACAAATAGGATCATGGAGGGAGCTGTGACTGCAAAATATGTTGGCATGAATCAGCAGGACAGTAAAATGTGACAGGTTATAATGGCTGTAATATACACCTGCATGAATTTGATTGGACGTTACTAGTCAGCTGATGGATGTGGTGAGGCATAAATGAAACAGCTGATACTAATCACCTAATGCACACATGTAAGACTGCACTTGATGGTACAAAATCATTCATAAGTGTCTGACGTCTCAGTTTACTACTTACTAGATTAACCCATGGAGTGAATAGTGAATGAGTGTTTTCCAGAAACAAAGTACCAACACACACTAACACACACAGAGCACTCCTCAAAGGATCAAAAAAGACAAGTGATCTTACACACACATACACACACTGTTGTATATCTGAAGGGCTAATGCCCGAAGACAACTTCTCTATCGTAACACTTATCTCTCCACGGCCCATTTCTCCTCGTCGCCTAATAATTAAAACCCCACCATCAAAGGAATGACGGATACCCCCGTTTTGGAAAAATGACAGTGCCTAAAAGAGTTTTGCTCTGACCGCATCCCCCAAGCAGCTTATCCCCCTTCAATCTGATGGGATCCGTCCAACAATGGCTCTCGCTATCAAAGCCTCTCCCTATCTATGGTCAAAATCCAGAGCTTTACTGCTCACTGAGCATGCGATCGTCTTCCAAATCCTCGGCAAAACAAAAACACCGAATCGACACTCTCCTCTCATTTTCTTCTCCTAGACGTTTTACAGTTTACTGTGAATATACTGAAACTCATGCACTGCTTTACAACCTAGTTAATGTGCTTTACTGTATGGATTAATTTATTGTGCTCACTGTATTATTGTTTCATATTCAAAATGATTTTCAAGGATTATTTTCAATGTCGTCACTGTGATGTTCAGAGCAGTTGTACGAGCTTTACAGCAGCACACACACTGCCCTGGTTTTCTGCCAGGTTTGGCAGAAAGGTTCAAGCAGCATCAGCAGTAGAGCTGAAATGAGAACTCTATTAGATTTGAACAATTTTGATAATCAATTGATACGTTTTCAAGAAAAAAAGCCAAACTTTTTGTGGTTGCAGCTTCTTAAATGTAAAGATTTGGTGCTTTTCTCTGTTTAGAGGGCAATCTATAGGATTTACCTTGAGCTCTGGGAAATATTGACGGGCATTTTTCACCATTATATGACATTTTATTGACTGTTTCATTGATTAACGGAAAAAATGGTCAATATTAGGGCTGCATCTAATGATTACTTTCATTGTTGATTAATCTGTCAAATTTGGTCTTGATTAATTGATACGTCTATAAAATGACAGAAAACAATGAAAGATGCCATCTTGTTTTGTCTGGCGACCAACGGTCCAAAACTCATACGGCATTTAGGTTCACATAATGAGAACATGAGAAGCCTGAACTACACAAACACAAACAAATATTATTTATCAAAATAGTTTCGATTCTTTTTCTGTTGATTTATAGATTTATCAATGCAAAAACAGAGGTTATAAATATATAAGTATAGACTTAATTTAGTGAGTCTTTGAATGCCCTTAGTTATGTGACTCTACTCTTCTATCTTCAGTGTCTTCAGAGTGAGGATTGGGATACCAAATTTTATACATGAACTTAATATTTATATAAAAATAACAAAAACAATATTGCTACTGTTTACCTCCTGATGTAGTCTATAGCCTCTAATTATAGATGTATTTGTAGGATTTTAATGCTTTACAAAACGCACCGTATGACACATTTCATGTTTTTACTCATTTGGTGGGAGAACAATGTGAGAGTATATATCTTTTTTTAAATAACTATGTACAAGAATCATATTTCATGATTGGGTAATATAAGTATGATCATACATTGTGTTCAAGAAAAATAAACATTCAGACTTGGTGCACTGTCAGATGTGCTGTTCCACTATAGTGTATTCTAGTAGTAGTCCAGTATGAGCTCCAGCCAGGAGTCAGGACTCTTACAGTGTTTGAGAGTAAATATAACTTTTACTATAATGAGTGGAGGCCTGGCCCACTGCTCTCACTCGGACAACTCACAGTTTTCCAGCAGATCTTTGAACAGAGCCACAGAGGATTAGTTGGTGAGAACTGTTTGACTTTGTTTTATTGATCCTCCTTGTGCAATGGTTAGGTGGCGACAGTCACGGTTATTACTCTCTCTCTCTCTCTCTCTCTCTCTTTCTGCTCTGTGTCACGCTGCCATACTTCTCTTTCTCTCTGCGGACCAACTTGAAGGGGAAAAGCCAAAGCGCTAGATGTTGATTGTTGAGGAGGTGACTCAACAGAGGCTCAGGGACCACTTGTTGATTGGGCGTATGGAAGTTTGAGTGTGTATATACTTATGTCACCACGTATGTGATGGTGCATATGCTTGGCCCAGACCCAACTGACGGTGTTTTACAGCAGCAGAACAATGGATGTGGTCAATTATTCTTAGTTTGGCCAGAGATGTGAAAATAGGGACACGTGAAATACGATAACTGAAAAATAAGGCTTTTTATATACGTCCAAAATGTATTCGCAGCTTCTTCATGTATGAAAGTAAATATAGACGATCCTTTTTGGCTGCTAGTCAGACTCACGGTGGAGTAAACAGTGAGTACATGTGCTCGCAGAGACATTTAATTTGTACCCAGAGAGAAATGCTTTATCTGGTGGAAGAGCGAGGAATTTAAATGGAATTAGTGGGATGGAAACAAACAATTAAGAAAAGACAGAGTTGGATTTTCTGGCTGCGTTCCCCGCCATTGTTCCTTGGTGCATCGCCAAATCCGAGCGGGTCACGAGTTCACTCACTGATTCTCTCGTCTCCTCCGAAACGTCACCACAGTAACACATTAATTCACGTCGGGCAATCAATGGCAGAGGTCTCTCTGCCTCCCTCTCTCTCTCTTGGCTGTTGGAGGATGTTGGGTGGAGTCAGGTGAAGGATTAAGGTCACTTTAATCTAAATTCCAGTCAAATCAGGATTGACAGTGATTTACATGAACCCAGTCCAAACATATCCATGTGCAATTCTGGAAAAAAAGAGTTTGCCTAAAATGGATCTACAGAGCTTTCAGTTACAGGGCAGATTAATATTACAAATATAAATGTCAGATATAAATATGTAGGGCTGGGCGATATGGTTGAAATCTAGTGACAAGATTTTCCAATACTGATACATCAAAATATGGCAAATGTACAGTATGCAAAATCAAGTGCAATTTTGTATAAAATTTTTCACTTGTCTCACTTTATTTCTGACTATTTTTTTGTCTCGCTGCTCTTTAATATTTAATATGTATTCAGTCTTAAAGGGATAGTTCGGGTGTTTTGAAGTGGGGTTGTATGGGATACTTGTATATAGTCAGTGTATTATAATACTAGATGGTGGTCGGCACATTCCCAGCTTAAAGAAATAAAGACCGGCACGGGAGCAAAGCAATGTACTGTACTGGGGGGAGAAGCAAAACGTATTTTAGCTACCTAAAAAAAAAATCTATATAATTTTGGTGTACGTTTTAGATAGAATATTTTCACCGCTTTACCTTGCCGTCAGACAGCCCTTTCCGACGGGTAACTGAAGCCGTTGTATCCATCTAGGCTCTCGCCAAAGGCACCAGACTCCATTAAAAAAGACCTTGCAGAACACGGGCGATGCTGGTCTACCGCTGCCTCGATCGGTGAATCCGAACTAACCAAAGTCATATGGCGCCTTCAAATCTTTTGCTTTGTTCGACCAACTGTCAGAATTAAAAAATATTCACTTTACAATTATATAAAAAATTGGAGAAGCCAGAAGCGATTTTTGGTGTTTTTGCTTGATAAGTCACTGAAACAAATACTTCATTATCAAAACAGTTGTTGATCATTTTTTTTGTTGATCAATTAACCAGTTAATTGACTCATCGTTCCAGCTTAAATAACTTATTTTATTAGTTTGTAATTACAATTTTCTGTTTTTTCTGGACTACAAAAAACAAATGTAAAAGGACGACACGTTGATCATATCATCACGAATCAATAAAGGTCAAAGATGATAAATGATAATGTTAAATCATTGCGCAGCCAGAGACCTATAAATTGGCTTAACCTTTCCAATTGATTCAAACCAAATACAGTATGTACTGCCTCCCTCAGCATAAAGTCAGTCAAATCGTTTAAAGTCCTGACAAACAAATATTTGCAAATGCCACGTTTGCCAGGTTTATGACACAATCATTGATTATGTTCTCTACCAGCTGTAGACATCTATTTATATCGAGGTACGAAGGCTAGAAGAAGTGTACCTGCTTTTAAAAATACTGCATTTACAAGTGATTTAAAAGCACAAACATAATGTAGGAAAAATATAGCAACAGCATATGGTTCCATGCCCACATCTGCCCCCACACGGTCATAAATAGATATTCTCTTCCTATCATGGCTCCAGCACCACATCAGAGACACAACAGCAGCCTTGTATAACGGGATCTCACGCTGTGTTTTCTCTCTCCCTCTCCCACTCTCCCCAATCTTACTCTCTTTATCCTTCTTCTCTGCTGCTGCTGCTCTCACATGATGCGTTTTTCATGGTTATATTTATGTGGAGAACATGCGAGTGTGGATACCTACGTACATTTTCTCCTCAGTAGTGCTGCAGGACAGGACCTGTGCCCTGATCAGTATTCAGACTGGTGTTTCAGCTCGGTATGAATTTTAATGCAGCCTTGCTTCACAGGGTACGACTTTGACACAGTCCCTTCTCTTCAGCCCCTCAACATCTCCAGCAGAGATCCTCGCGCATGATTGGCTCCTGAGCTGACGGCAAGCTGATTGGCTGAGAGCCGAGGGAGGCAGGAGGATGCCTGTGCATGTACACGAGAGTGTGTAGCACCTCTTAGCATGTTGACCGGGCCTCCACACATGTCACGGTGTGATGATGAATGTGTAGGTTCGGTCCAATTTCCCCCTCGCTGCCGCTGCCTCGCCTCTAGCTGTGCACGTCAGGATTAATTTTTGTTTAATGGCAGGCCCCTGCAACGCCTTCCCAGCAGCATCCTCTCTATCTGACATCAGGCGTAGAAGGTGATTGTACGCAGGAGGAGACTGACAGGAAAATAAAATTGAGCCATCCCTCCCTCCTTTATTTGTTACTCTCTGCAACTATAGCGTCTGACTGGAGGAATATGGTGACAGAGGAAGATACGCAGATGTTGTTGAGAGGTGACAACTGCCAGTTGTGAGATGATGAGATTGAGAATTTTATTCACTGTATATCATGAGGATACTTTTTTTCAATAAACTCTTATCGTTCTTTGACAAAATTCAATTTATTCCTCTGCTTCTGTTTTCACATTATCACAGGATACCGTTCAATAATCTGGAGCGCTAATATTTGATAGATAAGAATCTTCTTCCATTTGACACAAAAACACAGATTATAAAACATATTAGTACCCTTGTTAAAGTGTCTTGGATTTATATACATCAGATAAGAAGAAATAGAGAGCTGGCAGGCATAAAGACAGTCGCTGCTACACTGTAAAAAATCATTTTAGATAATAAAATGGTGGCCTTATAAACTTTAATCTGCTGCATCAAGAGCGTAACTTTCGCTTTTCTTAATTATACTTTTGTTTATTCTAATTTTTCATTTACAGTTCCAGTTTGTTTATTTCTCTAAATTATTTCTAAACATCTTTCTTCTACTGTCCATCTGCCAAACTCCAGATGAGAGAATCTCTGAGTTGATCAAAATGTTAATATGCTCATTTGAGTAACCTTCATTTCAGAATCAAATTCCTTTTTTAATTACAGATAATTCCACAAAAAAACACTGGATCACTCAACGATAACGATAACGCAGTAAAAGACAGTGGTCTTTGTAGTGAATATTAGGGGTGTAGCGATACATCGATCTGGATCGATATATCGATTCAATGATCAACTTTCCACTATCATAGATGCAAAGTGAAAATATCAATACACATCGTCATCTTTAAGATACGCCTTTATTTTGAAATTCTTGAACAGGAGGTCTATTTTTATTATTTTATTTAAAAAGTTTAGACTGTTTTTCATTTAAATGTCTGGAAGAGCCCAGTAATACAATTATCAAAATCTAATTTTAGTTGTTTTTTGTGAGTTGATATAAATGTAACTGATTGTGTTAAATGGACATATGATATCATCTCATATTGATCGCAGGCCCCCGAATTGAATCAAGTCGTGGCAGACTTTGTGATTTACATCCCTAGTAAATATAAACATATAAAATTACTTATTAAGTTTAAAACTAACCGAACTAAACTAAACTAAAGGTTAATTGTCTTGACTTTGGAAACAGAAGTTTATCATTACATACCGATATTTATCAAAGAAATTATAGATGCTTACATGGTTAGTCCATTAATAATGACAATATTTATAGTAGGGCTACAACTAACGATTATGTTCATTATTGATTGATCTGCCAATTATTCTCTCAATTCATTGATAAGCTGTCTCGTCTATAAATGTCAGAAAGTAACGAAAAATGTCCCGTCCAACACAATTTTCCAGAGCCCAATTTGAAGTCTTCAAATGTCTTGTTTTATCTGACCAACAGTCCCAGTCGCAAGACGATATTCAGTTCACGATGATGTAAAACAGAGAAAGGCAGCAAATCCTCAAATCGGAGAAGCTGGAACGGGCTTTTTAAATGATTAATTGGATATCAAAATAGTTTCAGCTCTACTTTACAGAGCTTCTGAAACCAAACCTAAATCCCCTCGCGTTGCATTCAGGGAAAATAGCTATCACACGCACACATAAGCACTCTCCTCTCAAAAGCTCCCATTACTCCATTTCAAACCCAAATTTACTTACACGCTGGCACATCAGCGTTTAAAGTTTTAAAAAACAAAACCCTTCAGCTCTCCGCAGACATGCCTTGGCTTGTTCGCCTGTCCACGAGCCTTTCCAGCGTGTTCACTTCAAGAGAAGTGTCAGGCAGGCAGGAGGTGCGGCGAATGGCTAGCCATGTAAAGCCAGCAACACGGAGAGCCCCGGTGGAGCCCGGCTATCAGCCTCCCTCAGGTGGTGGGCTGGCTACGGGAGAACACCCTGTGTCATGTCAGTCGGCTGCATGCCTTCCTGCATGCATGGAAACGGCCTGTGGGAGAAGCTGTAGCGGTAGCTGCCTACTGCTGCTGTAATTGGTGAGCCACGGAGCCTAACAGAGTCGGAGGGATGAAGGGGAGAGATGAAAAAAATAATAAAAAGTATGGCGTGGGCGGAGGTGAGGGAGTGAGAGCGGCAGGGAGGGAAAAGGATTGAGTGGGAAGAGAGGTGAGGTTGGGTAGGATTATACACTGGTGAGGTAATTGGTAGAGGAGCAAAGGTGTCCCACACCTGCTATCTTTTACTTTTTTAAGAACTGCGTAGCCCAGGAGGAAGACACAGGGGCAAGAAGCAGGTGGGAGAGAGGGAGGTGACAGGATGGGAGACACGATAGCAGCTGGGAGATTGACATATTTTCACGGAGGTCATGGATTAAAAATTCACCCCAACTTATCACATGCCAGGAAACCAATTTAACTCGGAAACATAATTTCCTCCGCAGTGCCAGGTCCGGACGCGGAGCCAAGCGCTATCACACTTTTATTACATTTGGCACATTTTGGGACAAGGGGGCTCCTATAAGAGGGTTCAGCAGCCTGAGACCGGACGACGAGAGAGGTATCTTGGCTGAGTCACAATTTGAGAGAGAGAGAGAGAGAGAGAGAGAGAGGGGGATGGGTGGATCCAATCGCCTGCAGCGAACTCTTATAGATGGCAGGGATGTTTTATGCGATGGCTCGGTCTGATCGAAGGTGACAGGGCTATCATCTCTCCAGGTCTGCAGCTCTCTGGCCCTCTGATGGAATGCTGGGGGTGTGAATCGAGGCGCAAATTAACACCTGAGTGTCTTCTCTGCTGACCGATCCCCCTCCCCCAGGCTGCGGCCATGTTCTCCATCCTCACCCCGCCTCGACTTCCAAGTCAGAGAAAAAGCAATCTAGCCAAAGCCCGCAGGACAACAGAGGGAGGGCACGTCCTGCTCTCCTCTCTCAGCACCTTTCCTCATTTATTTCATTCTCTCTCTTCTTCTTCTCCTCTAAGGTGCGATACCACATCCCTGTGGTCTCTTCTCTCCCACACCTCTTTCTCCTTCCCACTTCTTTCCTTTCTGCCCTTATTCTCACCCCTCGAGTCCTCTCTCCTCCAGGAAGATAAAGTCAGTCAGGCAGGGCCGTGGACACAGAAAGCCACTCTAACACACTGGGGTGAGTCGCCGTTCAACTAAGAGATGGAATAAAATTAACCCATGAGTAAAAGGATGAGAACTAAAAGGAGATACAATTAAAGCAAAAGGGCATATGGTGACAAAAAGAATAAATGAACATGAATCATTCATATCATTCGTGATATTCTGCAACCATTCCCTTGTTCAGCTTCTCAATTGTGAGGATTGACTTTTTCTTACTGTAAATTAAATATCTTTGGCATTTTTCTGTTTCCTCACATTTTCTAAATCAAACAAATAATCGATTAATTTAACACATAATTGGCAGATTGACCAATGATGTCTCAGCCAGTGGGCTATTTCCAGGTCTGAAAAGTGAAGCCAATGCTGAAGTGTCTTAAACTTGCATTCTTTCTAACAGCCAGCAGGGGGCGACTCCTCTGGTTGCAAAAAGAAGTCAGATTGTATAGAAGTCTATGAGAAAATGAGCCTACTTCTCACTTGATTTATTACCTAAGTAAACATTGTAAACATGAGTTTATGGTCTCAATTGCTAGTTTCAAGTCTTCATCAATACAGCATGATGTTCATTTAGTAAATTATGGTCCCATTTAGAGTCAAATAGACCATAAAGCAGGGGATGCTTTAGGGTGTGGCTACCCTGTGATTAACAGGTTGCTACCACAGCGTTGTCTGGTCTGGGAGTTTTCCGTCTTTTCATCTTACAACTTTCCCTTTCACAGGGTGTTTTCAGTTTATGAAAGTTAATTGTAACAATTTGGTCACCTAAAAATGTCTCATTCAGCGTTCAGTTGTACTTAGCTCCACCCTCGTGTCACTTCTGGTTGCAAAAAAGCAAGATGGCGACGGTCAAAAACCAAGTTGGAGATGGCCAATATGCCGAACTCGAGGCTTCAAAACGGCAGTCCACATGCTCTGTCCGTATATGTCACATTTCAGTAACTTTGGGATTGAAGCAATTCTCTTTTATACAGTATTTCTTCTATTGTATATTTAGTTCAGGTGAGGTGAAGTTGTAATTTTTGAGGTTTATTAAAAGCAGCATAATGTTAATTTGTCAGATCTACGCTGTCTTAGTTTAGGCAGAACATAATCATCGAGCTGGCTGGTTAATCTAATGCAAATCCACCAAACAGCATGAGATTTTTAAATGTGTTTACTGAACCCACTTCTGGTTCACAGGTCGACTCGCCTACTGGGAAAACTTCCACCAACCCAGATGGTTTGTCTGCCTCTACTGGCCTGGTAAAGCCTTTCCAACAGCCCAAAAAATGAAAGTAAAGCAGCACTCAGGCACACAGTTATTGCACCATACACATCTCTCACACAAAAGCGCTTTTTTTTAGTAGTAGTATAATATTCTTGACCGACAGCTGTTGGTAACTTAGAGCAGAAACATCTTTAAATATCTCTGTGATACACCACAATTAGTACTCCAGTGCTGACTCGTCTGCCAAGTGTGCAGCATCGTACCGCTTCATGTGAGGAGACAGAGAGAGACTCATTATGTAACACGGCCAAAAATAACTTCAATGAAACATTTCACCATCATCTCTGAAAGTCAAGGCAAGCTGGCGTGGTGGGGCGAAAGGCTGAGGGGGGGGGGGGGGATACATCTACATCAAGCTAATTTGCGAAAGGAACTAACAGCATAAATTCAGCTGATATGCAAGGCAACAACATCAGCGAGCAGAGGGGTTTATAAAACTCGCCCAACCGACTCAATCTCAGCCCTGTTCAGGCGTGTGATGAACGACAGTTTCAACTTGCACTGATCCAGGACCGTCACAGTCTGTATCACAGTCATTGGTGGCTAACAGATGTTGTTTGTTACTTCACCCAACATTACTTCTTTACGCCACATAAGTTGCCAAGAAGATTACCTATCATCAATTGAGTTTGTATTATCAACATTTTTCCGGTAATGAATTTCATTTACTACATTTGTTACTGATGGGTAGTGTGAAGGTCCTGGACATAGAAATAGAATAGGTGTAGAACGGATATCAAACGTGGTAATTCGACTAGTTCAAAAGAAAATGCCGATTGTTAGTTGTTATGGTGACAACAGAACACAAGTCAGTAGGGCCATAGAGAACGGACGCAACTCCAGAGACTGATGGTTGGCTAGTTAGCTAGGTAGCTTGCCACTGGCCACCAGCCTGCTGTTCGGCTTGTTTAGCATTAAAGCATGTTGGATTTAGCATGCTGGCTAACTAGCCAGTTTTCCGCTAGTTAACTAGCTAACTATCTTGCTAGCTATCTTGCTAATTCAACCATGCTTTAATGCTACACTGGTTACTGTGCTTTCCTACGCTGTGACAAGAGTGGATGAAGCATTAAGTTGTTACATTTGACTCATTGATCTGGCTCTCTATACTTCGTAAGTTAGTAATGTAACTAGTCCACTGCTTGTTTAGTTGGTACTGCACCTCAGTGAGCCCGAGACTTGCCGTAAGTCGGTTTAATTTATACGTAAGTCAGCCCGCTACACGGGTCGCAATGGCAATGGTATGCATAAAAATGGCCAACCCTCTGACCATCCTGCTATATTGATTTGAATGGGAATGTCCGTTCTACTCCCTTTTCTATTTAAATGGTCCTGGATCAGGGAACCGAAATCATAAAGCTATGGGTGGTAAAACCCCAAAAATGAGCTGAAAGATGCTAAAACGCTCCGTAGATCTGAGGGTAACTGCAGAGTCGAGTGATCATTCTCTGTGGGTTTGTCACGACAAGTGACGCCTTTCATCTTACACCCGTTGTTAATATAAAAAATATTGATTAGCGCTGCAGTTTTGTGTTCAACTATGTGTGAGGCTGCATCAGCACCAAAGACCTGACATTTTAAAGGGAATAAAAAAGCAGGGGGAGCAGGAGGGAGCGAGGGATCACCCATAATGAGGAGAGTTTAGAGCCTATCAACTTCAACAGGGAAAGTAATGGAGTCAGGAAAGACTGCAGACTGCAGACTGAAGCACTGCAGCAGGCGGGCAGAGAGACAGACACAAACAGACGGACGGACAGACGGAGCCAGCACACAAAAAGATTAGAGCCTTGTTCTTCAATCTGGCCCGGGCAGATAACACTACAGCATTCAGGGATTTATCAGGTGCCTCGGTACAGGTGCATTACCTGGACGGCTGAGCGCGGTCCCAGACATTTACTGATAGCGTACAGTATACTCGCCTCAGTGTGTGTGTGTGTGTGTGTGTGTGTGAATCTCAGTTTATAACACTCGTATGCTCGTTTGCCCATTTATTTGTGCGCGTGTTTGTTTGTGTGTGTGTGTGTGCCCGCTCTGCCCAGAGACCCACCGCAAGGCCGAGGCTCATCTTGTCAAAGCCCGGCAGATCTTAGCGGATATTTCTGGTCTCTGGCAGATAAATAAATAATGGAACACTGGTTTGGATTTAGACGGAGATGAAAGCTTTAAGAGCTGAGCTTTTCACAGCTGTGCCCTGAGAGAGAGAGAGAGAGAGAGAGAGAGAGAGAGAGAGAGAGAGAGAGAGAGAGAGAGAGAGAGAGAGAGAGAGAGAGACAGAGAGAGAGAGAGAGAGAGAGAAAACATACATAAGCACACACACAGAAATAGGGTCGCCTCTTAAAAGTGCACACTTTGAATCATTTTACAATATAATGTCAATGCTTAATATGTCTTTTTATCAAATTCTCATGCATGCTCGTCATCTGCAATTTATAAAATATGAATGCAGCCGAAAACACTCTTTTAAGCTCCCCTCTCTGTTTGGATGTACTCGGGGAGATAATGTACAGAGGAAAGAGAAAGGGGCAAATGAAACAGGATGTTATAGCCGGTGAGCTTGGGGAGTTTATCTCCACTCGACTGTCTCTTTTGGTCTAGACAGAAGGATTTTTTTAAGTTTACAAAAAAAAGGGAGAGGAAGTTGTAAGAGAGGGCCTCTAGGCAGAGGAGGGAAGTGAAGGGGCTGTTTTAAAAATCATCCGCTCTTATTCACCTCCTTCTCTCTCTCTGCTTCCCTCTGTACACTGCTGCCTGGCTGCTACGAAGCTCTGCTCACTTGAATAGAGTTGGCGTATGTGTATGTGTGTGTCCGACTGCATCCTGGTGGGCCCACAGACTCAAAAGACTGTGGCTTTTGTCTGCCTTTGATTACTCCTATGAATTATGCATCCCGCACACTCTCCGTGTGTGAGTGTGTGTGTGTTTCCGTTAGCGTGTCTCTGAATGTGTGTGCGCGCGTGGAGCCGAGCCAGAGACTGCAGCGTTTGGTGACAGTGACTGATACTGCGTCGCCCTTCTCAGACTCTCTCCTCTACGAGCCCACACACACACACAAAATTGTGCGTACTCGCGCAGACACACACTAACACATTTATACACACATGGAAACTCAGTTAGAGTGACTGATATTTGTCCTTGTCTCCTCGTTACTCTCTCATCTCTCATCGGCCGTCAGAGATCTGAGCCCGAACTTCTGAACACTGTGAAGGTCAAAAAAGGCTGTCGTACTTTAATTAAGTCACGCAGGGTGTAGCGTGAGCCTGTTGTACACTTTTACAGAGAGAATTCTTGGCACACTTTAATTGTTTAAATTATAGACTTTCAAATAATAATAAAAAAAACAAACAACAAAGATATGCCATTTACAATTATATAAAAAAGAAAAAGAATCTTCACATTTCAGAGGTTGAAATAAGGAATATGTGTTCATTTCTGCCTGATAAAGTCATTCTTTGTCAATTGACAAATGGATTAAATTGCTTCGGCGCTAGTTTTGACATCAGATGGTTAGAGTCCAGAGGGGATATCGATATACAGACATGGACAGTTCAGTCTACAGATCCTGTGGTCGGAAACAATCTGGGTGAGCTGCCAGCTTGTCAGACAGAAACGGAGCGGCAAATTGAGCTGCTTCATAAAAACACTGTAAACCAAAACAGAGCACTCAATTAAGGTTTTATACTTCTACAACAGGATGCAACATAAGTGGTGTGTGTGTGATGCTTGTTTCTGTTCTCGGGCCAGTTTGTATCCTGGACCTATTTTAACAAACTTGGTTACATGATAGCGAGAGATGTTGCATTCTGTTGTAGATGATTAAAACTTTTTTGAGTACTGTGTTGGGATGAGTCTGGATACAACACGTTCTCATCCCAACTCGTCACATACTGTTTGCTTGGCCAGGACCCGTTGACATCACTTTCTAACGCACGGGGTGGCCAAGCGCATCAAACTATGATGCTCCACTACGGTCGCAGTAAACATGAGGTAAACATTGTGAATTCAAACAACAACACTTTAGGTTTAGGAAAAAACATCATGGTTTGGCTTAAAATTAGTTTGTAAAGTGAAAGTTAAACTTAAACTTAATGTTGTGAGCACAACACTTTCTCCTGGATGAAAGCCGTGTTTGTTGGACACATCCACGACCACTTACGCCCGCCCTCCCTATGCATGTTTTTTTGCTATTAAAAATACATCACCACACTCCCGACTACTTTCTCTGAGCGTTTACATTGTAGTTACTTAAAAGCCTGGTGCACAGATGCCCAAGGGTGCCTTGTGCGTCAGAATCCCATGCCTAGGGGTGTGACAAAGCGTCGGTATTTGACATCCTGGGAATGAGAACGGGTTGCTGGATATTACATGTATGTCAATGTCCCTTTATCTACACAAAATACTTTATAGCTAAACTCTGCACTATAAGCAAGCCTATTTTCCTCTTGAATTGTATTGAAAAGAGGCAAATAATGATAAATGCTAAAAGACGATTGTGATTGTTTTAAAGAAATACAAACAAGCCCGAGCGTTTCTTCCCCTATAATGATATCGAGTGGAGCCAGACCTTTCTTTAGCACTGACACATTGTTGGCAGAAACAGGTCTGGCTATGCGAGACTAGCTCACATTAGACACCATAAGCTACTGGTCATACCAGACCAAGTTAGGCTGTTTTAGTAAAAACGTCTCAGTGTACTGATGAGCAAAGGTGTGTTTTATTGCTAATGAGTTCAACTTTGCATTTGAAAAAGAAATAATGTGTTATTTCATCTAGATGCACAGCGCCAACCTTCTTTAGGCTCTATCAGCACTGTAAGACTTTTCATTTATCAAAACGTCTGTGTGTCACACACTGAAGAGCGGTACTAATTGCCATAAGTAGCTGTTTTCCGTGGGGGAAAGCACAAACAACAAGCATATGCCAGAGATGGGTTTTCATTCATGGGTTTCTCCTGGACCGCATCAGAGTTTGGAATCACGACCGACCAGGTGCAAACTTCCAACTCCAAATCGAGTGCAACACTTCTGGTCAGAACTTTTTATAAAGTGACCTTGTGCTGCTGTCACAGTTATATGACCACATCCATCATGCCATGTCTCATAACGCCTCTCTCAGGCCCAGAGGAGTCCTCCACTGCTGAAGAGGAAATTAGGGAAAGTCAAAACAACCCCGCATTCACGGCCAAGGAAATCCCCCAAGACTGCATGTGCTGTGCATATAGACAAATGGGGAAGGCTGGGTGTTTTGAAATATGCGGTGGTTTTACACCGTAGCTGCAGAGTCATACTTCTTACTGACAGGATAGCAGGTGATGCATTCAGCCAGCTCTGTTTTTTTTCCCCTCATTGTAATCCGACTCTGCCTTCCTTTTCTACAGTATCTCTGTGCCCACGGCAGGATATTCACTGGGGGGGGGGGAAGAAATTCAAAAAAAGGGGAAATGAATATTGGGGATAAAGAAAAAAGAGAGAGAAAGGTTATAGGGGTGACTGCCATGTTGTTACAGTTGTGGAACCAGAACAGAGATAGAAATTGAGGAAGAGATCAACAAAGGGAATCCATTCAGTCCAGACATTGGTTTTCACACTGACATTGTGCTGCTATCGGGATCCATCCATCTCACACACAATGCACCAGTCTCTTCAGCCCACACCACATACACTGAATAAAAGATACGGTCTTTAAGATACAGCGCTGCGAGGCATCCCAGCAGCTCAGTGGGGGGGCCCCTCTCACTCTGTTATGGGTTTGAACATCCTCCTCGCACCTGTCCTCGCTTTCACCATCTCCCATGCTTCACATTTTCCAGTCTCAACAGGAGGGAGAACAAGGTAAGATAAGCAACTCCAAACTTTTTTTGGCACAATTTCTGCTCATATTGCAGAAATAAACCTGGATTTATTACACTTGAATCATTTCCTGTAGACGCAAATTGGTCTTTTAGCTCAATTTACCATATGGCAGGGGTGACAAAATAAACAAACCTAGGAAATACACAATTGCTCAGTATTTACCAAACACACAGGCTGAAATTAATGAAGCACAAGCAGGGCCACATATGTGGTTACCATAAGCGCTGAGGCGGAAGCGATTCAGTGAGCTCGGTCAACACAACTTTCCTGCTGTTTTTTGTCCATAAAAAATGCTGCTTTGCACCGTTCCAGAAACCATTTGGCTGAAGCTGAGTATAGGGACAACAAGACAAGTTGAATCCCGTGAGGGTTACATGTTACATAACTTAAAAACTTGATTCGTGCTTTATTTGAACGTTTCAAGCATGCAAGAGCAGACCATCTGTATCGACAGTATTTTTCTCTTGTAAAAATGATCTGCTTGTTTTGCAATCACAATTTAACAAAAACAGAAGGTTTAGTTAAAGATGACTCATTATTTTTTTGTGCTTTTTCCCTTTTCCTTGAGTGTGTTATATAATTTTTTGTACATGTAAAAGGTCTGTAAAGTTACAAAACCCAAAGTCCACGCCAAAGGGAGTTACTCTCCCCCACAGAAACACTGCTCCTGAACCGCCAGGAATGCCTTGCTTGAAGTCCCGCCTTTTCTTCTGTAACATGGTGATGTCACCAAGTAACACAATACCTGCCTGGTGACTAGTTTTTTTTTTTTTTGGGGGGGGGGGGGGGGAATAAAGCCTTTTTTGAACATTAAAGCATGTAAAATTGTTCTAGTAAGTATACAGCTGAAAATGAGCATAATAGGTCCTCTTTAAATTAATTATGGTCATACCTGCCAGCTAAATATTTATGTGATGTGTGTATGTAGGCACCTGTGCTGGGAACGTCTTCGCTGTCGATTTTCTCATAACATCACCACAGAGTCATCTTATCTATTTTCTGTTCTGTTATTACTCATCAGGTTCGACATGTCTAATCTCCTTTGGCTGCTTTGATGGATCCTCCAGAGGGATAAAGCCCCTATAAATCTCCAGGTGTAATGATGCGGTATCTGCTCTGAAATGTTTGAAACATCAACAATACAGTCAAGACTCTCAAGTTCATTCTTCACCTTGGAAATAGTACCTTAAAAGAATAATCTTGACTCAAGGTCCAGTTACTAGTTTGTTTTCCAGAGCTTCCAGAGGGTTTATCAGCAGAGGGAATTTGTTCAGGTTGCTGAAAGCTTCTGAAGAGGCTACTTGACCTTGAGTTAATTTTATTTAAGGGCAAGCGTTCCAGTTGCTATACAAACAGCTATACATTGATTTTGTTATAATACCAATGTATTAAATAACAATGTGAAAGGGGTCGCTCGTAGTGGTGAATCTACAAAGAATTATCACCGGAATCTGCAGCTTCCCTTTATAGTGAGTTTCAGCAAATTGTTCAGCTGTCCGACCCGCAACTTTACTGTTTTGGTTCACTCTCATCGATCTCATAGTGTTGTTTTCAACCAAAGCAGGCAGCTAAAAACCCACTGTACACAGTTAGTGACTAGCTAGTGAACATAGTGGAGCATTTGGCAGCTAAAAAGACAGATATTTCCCTCAGGAGTTGGTGGAGACCAAAATCAGAGCTGAAAGAGAGTATTTGGAGAGAGAATATTGGACTTATATTCATCAGGTATCCAGAAACGTGACTCCAAAATGAATGATACGGCTCCACAACTGCTGGATATGTAAATAAGCAACCATTTGTTAACAAGTTCGAACTTGGAGGGTGATATGTTGTTGTTGCATTCACAACTTGTTTCTTCTGCCTCCAAGTAGCCAAGAAATACAGCATGTTTAAACACAGTAGCCTTTCAGCAGCATCACATACAGCGCTGTTCATTATAGTTCATTAAAGACCTGCAAGTGTTTAACTCTAAATACTTTGGGGAACGCTATATAAAACTTCCTAATTAGATGAGGTGGCTCCAAACAACCTCTTTCTCCCCTACAGCTTCCACACACACAACCAGTCCAAAACTGAAAACACAACAGAACACTACTGTACATCAAAGTACCTAAGATCTTCATACTAATTGATGGCAACAAAAAAACTGAACAATATACTGTACAGTTTGATCTCCAGGTGACGTTGCTGTTGATATCAGATTGAAATGTAAAGATATAAAAGGCCAAAACAAGAAAAGACAAAATCACGATCAAAGTCGTTTCCTCTTGGCTGCCAGTGTGACTGATGTTTCTCCGGCTGCAGCAGCAGCAGCAGCATTCATCACCAACCAGCCAGCAGGCTGCTAATCTCTCCCCGTCCTCCCTGGTGGTGTGTATTGTCTAGTGTTTGACAAGCCACCTCTGCCAGCCTCCAGCCTCCAGCCACAGGATTGGCACAGTCACCCGTGAGCCTCCCTCAGAGAAACTGAATGGAGTCCAACCATGAGGCAGTAAACCAAGCTGCCATTTTGGGTAGTCCTTATTGTTTCTGGGAATCGTTTTCAGGTCAGTGACTCTACCAACAATCAATGTTTGCTTTTTTATGGACAATGATGACACTGCTCGACTGAAGTCGATACCAACTTATTGTTAGTGGGTTTTCCCTGGTAAAAGCAGGCAGCAACCTCCACTTTTGAAAAGTGAAGCCAATGCAGAAGTGCCTTAAACCTGCATTCTCTCTAATAGCCAGCAGGGGGCGACTCCTCTGGTTGCAAAAACAAGTCTGATTGTATAGAAGTTTATGAGAAAATGACCCTACTTCTCACTTGATTTATTACCTTAGTAAACATTGTAAACATGAGTTTATGGTCTCAATCACTAGTTTCAAGTCTTCTTCAATACATCATGATGTTCATTTAGTAAATTATTGTTCCGTTTAGAGTCAAATAGACCATAAAGCAGGGGATGCTTTAGGGCTTGGCTACCTTGCGATTGACAGGTCACTACCACGGCGTTGTCTGGTCTGGGAGTTGTCCGTGTTTTTGTCTTAAAACTTTAACTCTTTCACAGTGTGTTTTCAGTTCATGAAAGTTAATTATAACCATTTGTGGTTGCCTAAAAATATCTTATTCAGCGTTCGGTTGTACTTAGCTTCACCCTCTCGTGTCACTTCTGGTTGCAAAAAAACAAGATGACGACGGCTTATATAACTGTACAGTCTATGGTAAAAACATAAACTTCTTTTACTGGAATATGTCTGTTGTTCTTTGAATGTTTGGTTTGAAGATGTCCGCAGGAACAGAGTTCCTTAATATTTAATTTGGACCATTTTTGAGGCATCCCAGCATGCTCAGTAAATGCCCTAAAATACCAAGCAGCTGTGAGTGGGCTTGAGATGCGTCTGTTCTGCTCTTAACGATCGTAATGTTTGATGAGGTAACCTTGGGTGTGATAATCGCGTTTTGGATGTCAGTCATGTCTCCATTTTTGCCACATTCTCTCCCATCTGTAAGGCGGGCGGGGCTGTGTGATGAATTTAGCTTGTCAGTGATTTGTCGTAACTGCTGAGTTCTTTCGCATCCCTCTGCTGCGCGCCTTATGAATACTGAGTGTCCAACCGTGTGAGTGTATGTGTGCACGCGTCTGTGGTTGTATTGTGAATACCGAGTGTTGCATAAACTGCACTGGTATGATTGTGTGTGTTTGTTTTTATTCTGCGTGCATGTGGGTGCTTGCGTGTGGATTAAGTTAGGCGCTGACTGATGGCATGTCCATGCTTGGCTATCCACAGCACATCTTCTTAGCCTGTCTGAGTGACGGGAGGGAGACACACTCGAGCTGAATAAAACATGAATTCAGACACGCTGTCAGCAGACACAAGCCCCCGCCGGATGATGAGACAGTTGTGCATGTGCGTGAGACACGAACGGCTCCTTCATAAGTTTACATTGAAATATTTATCATTTATCAGTTTGTGCTAAACAGAAAAAAAGTTGCTTGTTTACAGCTTTTAATGTGCTTCATTTTCCTTCATCATTCTATATACAGAATATATAGATATTCTCTAACTAATGACGAGCCTGTGCATTTAATAAGGGGGAAGATATTGTACATACGTTTATGCGGAACATCAAGGCTCACTTAATTCAATTCTTTCCGCAACCACATCGCCTCAGGGACGGGAAATGCATATGCAGCCAACAAAAGAATATGTAAACCATTTATTAGACGTAGACGATCTCGTCCGTGTGCTGCAGAGGTAAACATCACGCACAGCTGAGTCATTTATGACTAACCTAGTACGCCATGTTCTGTATCTCAGCCTCGCTCAGCTTAACCTTGTCACATCCATGAGACAACATCATCTCTCCAATATGTTTCTCTGAGTCTAATCTCCTCTGCTCCCTCTGACCTGGTCCTCTTCTTTAATTCTCCTGCTGCCTCCTTGCGTCGGCATCCTAGCCTTAATTTCATATTCACTCTGTCTCACTTTCCTCCCTTTTCTTCCCTTCATCCCTTTTTTTTCCCCTTCCTGTTTTTCATAAACAGCTGGATTCCCACTGATGAGCTGCTGGTTCTTACTGAGCCTTGGCAGATGTGCTGCTGGCGTTAAGCACACTTCTCCTAAGTACACTTCAGCTTCACTTAAGTACGCGTCTGACATCGGAAGTCTTGAAAGCGCAGGTTGACCGGGCCAACTGATTACTGCAGGGTAACTGACACCAGATCAGGCTGGCTCCTCGACAAAAATAAAGATGCACGGAAAACTTTAATCAAGCATTTTTCTAACTTGAACCAAACAGAAAAGCGACGTGCAACAAGACATATCTTGTTATTAGATTGTTTAAAAGGATGGGAGATATTTTTACTTTATTTCATGTAATTTTATTTTAGCTTGATTAAGGAACTGTGAAAGGATAAACCTGGTATTATTCTGTATTTTTCGAGCTGTCAATAAATCCCATAATAAAAGCCAACAACGTGTTAGTCCATCTCTCAATACTGTCACAGATTGTAGAGCAGAACAGGCAGAGAGAACCCAAACGCAGAAAGACTTGTGCAGTTCAATGATTTAATAACAAAAAAGCTTACAACTGAGATTGCAAAAAATGCAGGGCGATAGGTAACGGGCAAACCAAACTCCATGAATGACAAAAACAAACTGACAAAGGAACTCAGGTGGTATAAATACTGTAGTGACGGACTAACTGGTGAAGTGGGAACAGGTGAGCAGGAGGTGAGGCGAGTGCAGAACTAATGAGGGACAGGTGAAACTGATCAGAGCGGGGCAGACAATCAAAAAAATGGGAAAACACACACAAGACGAGATTATCAAAATAAAACAGAACACAAACTACAACATAAAACCCAAGACCGTGACAAATACTTTCCGTCCCCCCCTCCCTGTCTGTGGCACCCAGCCCATTCATTACTAAAGATGTAAATAACAAAACATCCTCCAAACAAAAAAAATGACTTAAACAATTCGTAAATAATCGTAATAGTTGGCAATACTTTTCCTAACTGATTAATTGTTTCACCTCTCTTTATTAATACACGTAAGGCAGAGTCTCTTTTGTTGAATGACCCGAGCGCACTGAGCGTTTAACCGCAGCAGCTTTTTAAACTGTGACATTAG
The DNA here is from genome assembly GCF_043250625.1 of Sebastes fasciatus. Lineage (NCBI taxonomy): Eukaryota > Metazoa > Chordata > Actinopteri > Perciformes > Sebastidae > Sebastes > Sebastes fasciatus. Next base: position 27,700,638 of record NC_133795.1, read on the forward strand.
ACCTCCCCGCCGAGGACAGGAACCCTTTTGATATGAACAGTGTGTGTGTGTGTGATGCTCCTTGCTTTCTCCGCCGCCTTTGAAGATGGATGCCGGTGAAATGCTAATTACCCCGGGCCACGAGGCCGGACGCGTGCACAGTTCAAAGGCTGGGCCGGGTGCAGCCAAACCTCAAAGCGCCGGGATTGAATCTGTTCCGCGCCGAGGCTCTTCAACTACCGAAGGCCGATGCCTCGGCGGAGACACTCTCTCTACCCCTTTCACTACACGCGATACACAACCGCCCCCGCTTCCAGGGCGTGTGGGTATGAGTGTGTATGTGTAGTGGGTCTTTGTGTGCATGCATATGCTTTTGTAAGCACAGTAAAATGAGATGCTCTTGGCCTCAGTGGCCGTGCATTGGAAGATAGTTAAGTCTCCATGATGCTGCAGATTTGAAAGCTACACTCTCCTGTCCGCTGCCTGTCTGTGCGAGGTGTCTTTTGAAAGCAGTATATCTTACAATCCTTCACTTTCAAAATTTCCTGCTGGATATTTATCTTCTTTCTGACTTTTTTTTGTTTTTTTGTTCCCTCATCAATCTCTTTCTAGAGCATCATCTTAGTTGTTGTGTCAGAGCAATCCCTCTTATTTTGAGCTGGCAACATTGTGCACAACCAGACTGAATAGCCATGACTTGATGCTGCATTGCACTGCAGTAACAGTGTGTTAGTGTGTGTGTGTGTGTGTGTGTGTTGGGGGAAGTAACGGTGTATGACAGGTAAATAGAGGTCATTTCCTGAAGGAGGATAACAGAGGAGGACACCAGCAACATACACACACACACACACACACACACACACACACACACACACACACACACACACCAGCTCTGCCTCCTCAGGTGATTTATGAAACGTGTCGGCTTTGCAAGTGTTTGCATTTGAGGGGGATTTTGATGTATCACCCTCGAATGCCCAGTTCCAACAAGTTACTGCTGGATGCATTTTCATTGCTCTTGACAAAATGTGTGTGTGTGTGTGTGTGTGTGTGTGTGTGTGTGTGTGTGTGGGTGTGTGTGTGTGTGTGTGTGCGTTGACTACATAGCATACGGGCGTGTAGTACAGGGGACTCTCATCATTAGACGGAGCTCGCTGTGTCATCAATCAGCGCCGGAGAATAATTGCGCCAGTTTGCCTCTACTGACAGTTTACTGTCTGTAACCGTTTAGGAAAGTCACGAGGCGCGCATACACAGAAAACACACACAGAAAAAAACAAAACGTTGTCTTCTATCTGCAGTGGCAGCTACACGATTCATCAAGGAAAAAGCAAAAAAAAAAAGCACATGCAAACACGATCGCATACGAACACATGCAGCAGTATGTCTGCAGAAATGACACGTCCGTGATCAAAAAGACACGCGAGTTAAACTTTCAAGTGTGGTAAAAAAGACTTGACTGTGCTATTTTGGGCTGTCCTGGTTTGGTGTCTGCGACTGTAGCAATAAGTGAACGAGACATCATTTCTCGTTTCATCTCCGAGCTTCGTCCCATCCAGCAGACAGGCTCTGTCCTCGACAGAGGTCTGAATGAATATTTCATCGTTTTACATATTTTAGATACCTGTGTCAACGACCACTCTCTAATTAAAAAGAGATGCGTCAACATGTCGTCTCTACTTACATTTCCAAACCGGAGAGGAACATTGTGACTCTAAAAGTTTTTTGCTGTGTAAGAATAGATCGCAGGAGCTTGGCGACAGCCGGATGCCTGCCATGTTAAGGGAACTCTGAGTATTGAATTTGTTCTTTTACAATGTTCCTCACATCTGAGTCTACAACCCCCTTCACATTCTGCTGCCTCTTACCAGGCCAGTCAAGCCAGTTCGAGCCGAGGAAATTACTCTCATCTGTCCGTCATTTTGCACCCGATTCAACAGTAATCAGCTCATTAAATGTGCGTTATCAATCATTATAAGCCTCATAGATGTGGCTCAGTAGGGGCCTGCTATATCTACTACATTGTATAAGTGAAAACGAAACTTAAAAGCAACACATTCTAACACGTTGTCAAACTGAATTACGTTATATTTTGAACACAAACAAAATCGCTTCTTTAGGTTTAGGCAACAACACTATAACGGAGCCAACCACTTTGAGCTTCACAACGGCTCTTCAGAAACCTGTGGGTGACGTAACGGAGACTACGTCCATATTTTATAGTCTATGAGTTTCACGCCATCTATACTACAGTACCTGACTTCTGCTTTTGCTCCTGTCATAATTACTTTGTTTGCTAGAGGTCGCTGTCGTCTTCTTTTATTCCTTCTTTTCTCTGATCGCCCATGTGAATCATTGATAAAACCTACTAGTGAGTGTAGCAGGCCCCTTCTGACTAACATCTATGAGGCTCACAACCACTGATGACGCACATTTAATGACCTGATAAGAGTCTAACCGGCTTGACTGTCAGAGAAAACACGCAATAGCTCATCATGAATCTATTTCCAAGTTAATGTGGTAAGAATGTAGTGCATATGGAAAAGGATAAAAGAGAATAAAGTATACAGCCTGAATTTTTTTTTTAGGGGGATCCAATTACAAAGAAGGTTGGCAAGCGTCTTTGTCAGCATCTTTATCTACCTCTGCATCACTGGATGTAGGCCTGCACAGATGGGACGCTGTCATCCTCCTCTTGCTCCGGACACGATGAAGGTTGAAAGGTATGAAAGGCGGAAAGACCAGCAGTGAGGAACAGGGCTGGCGTTGTCTGCTGGTTTATTCTTTCCACCTGTCCATCGTCTTTTGTTGAGAGAACTCGGCTGAAAAATGTAGTCTACTTGGTCTGCTAGACGTTTGAGTGCTTACATTTTCTAGATTTCTATGGTTGGTCCACGACAAAAACAAGCTGCTCAGCCCCATCTAGCCTCCAAAGCTAACTTTTGGTTCCAGTTCTTGGGCTGAGCTTTGACACGAGACAGCTGCTACACCCGAATCAGAAATGTCAGCTTCAACAACGAACTGTTTGGCTAGATCAGATTGAGGGATGAAGGTAAACGTCTGTGGTCGGTCTTAGACAGCCACTTATAAAGGAAGAAAGCAAGGTGAAAGTATTGCGAGGTGCAGCCAAGGTGCTACTGTATGTATGAATTACAAGAGGAGGGTGCTGGCCTGTCAGACGCTGCCTTGACTGGATCCATCTGCACACAATGAAGCCCCAAATATGAGACGGTGAGACGTAAAACTAACAAGGAAGGTGGTGGTCGACCTCTGATTGCTGTTCAGCCCCTTCTCTTATTCATGATCTCTCAGGTGGCTGTCAATCCAGATGGTTAGGGCGATGAGAGAATCCGGGTGACTCATGAGAGGCTAGTCATGTTTTTTTTTTATGAGGATTTGTTGCCAACCTGAAATGGTATCACAGTGGTAATAATCATCACGGAGAGAAAAGGTGTTCCACTGCTGTGGTACGGAAGTAAACAGTTCTTCACTAGTCACCATCTTTGGCGGAGATTCAGCAGGCTCAAGGCCAGAGATTAATCAGCTGAACTAGAAGTGAAGGGAAGTGAGGAGGACGAGACAGCTGTTGCCATGACATTTTCAATACATCGATAGGTCACTGATTAGGAGAGATTTGTAATACAGCACTGTAGAATTTATTTTTATCCTGATGCAGTAGTAATAAAGGTGGTAATAAAGAAGAGACGGGATGTTTGACGGCATCTTTAAAAAGGAAAAGGTCAGATATCCGCACACCTCGACTAAACGTCACGACAAAACCTTAGTCGCCTTTGCGACGGGGTAACTTATCCAATCCATACTACATCTGCGAAATGTGTCAGAGCTCTTTTTCTCTTCCTCTTCTCCTTTTCTTCCTGCCCTCGTCACTCTCTCCTCATCCTCCCCCTGCTGTTAGCTGAGCGGGAGGTCTGGAGGACGGCACACCCTCTGCATGGCAATCAGTTCAAGGAGAGGGAGGAGGTGAGTGATTCCATTAAAGGGCGTTGACACTGGCATTAGAGGCTATTGACACGGCCACAGGTATTAATAACATAATGAGGGTGTTAAACTGTCACAGTGTGCTTGGTTAACACGGTGTGCGCGTGTGTAAGTGTGTGTGCTCTCAAAAGCTCTGTCCTGACTGAGCAAGACTCGGTGAAGAAGACACTCCGAACAGATATGGTGCCAGAAAATGCTGGAGAGAGAAGTGATGTTGTGTTGTGTTTATGGATCAGAGGTAAAGGGTGTTCACCAGAAAAGAAAAATGTCTCTCTTCTTATCAGGCCTCACAGCTGTTAGCTGAGCTACAGTAAGGTCAATGTCACAGATAGGTGTGTCTTCTCCGATGTCCGAGAGCTGGCAGTCTGACAATCAATCTCTATGTAGAAATACATGTCAATATTAGTTTTAAAGCTGAAATCTATGATAGATTTCTAATACACCATTGATGCGGAGACACCTGATTGATTTTTTTTTGACAGTATCAGGGCTGTCTATCATCATTTCACATGAAAATTAATCTTCAACCATTTTTTTATAATCAATTAACAATGATGATGATGCATGAGTGCCCACTCAACCTCGACAAACGAAATATCATTTGAAATCACAAAGGTGAAATTAGATGACATCACCATATCACTGTGACAAGAGTTGCTTATTTTGTAACAGGAGTGCATTAAAGCAGAACAGTAATATGGAAAATTAAAAAAAAAATTGTTTTACCATATGTGTGGCTTTCAGTGTCACTTAGACCAGGGATGACGTATTTTGTATGCCAACCCAGAAGTTAGCATCGCCCTGGTTCCCTCGACAAAAAGCCAATGGGATTTCTCTATTGGGTTTTGGATTATTGTTGAAAATAAGCTCTGTGGCAAACAAACGTTTATGATACTTACACGTTTGGTTCAGCAAGATAATCTTCACAAATGAAAAGGATTTTTATGATTTTTGAAGCGTAAATGCAATCCCCACAAGTAAAAAGCTGACGATAAGCTATAAACGAACTGCACCGCGGTAACATGACTTCACGTCACCACCACTAAGCAAAAAAAGCGGACGAGTCGGCGTGATGCATTTTGTAATCTCATTTAGGCCCTTGTTAGCAACCACCTTTTTGAAGATAGGTAAAAGCTTCAAAATCCACAAGTTGTTTACTGACATATTTTATATCTTAGAACAAAACGTTAAAATCTCTTAAGCCTGTGTTAACCACAGACCTTATTTCAGGCATCTAACTAAAAACCCATTCCAAAAAACCCATTGACTTCCAGATGAGGGAACTGGAACTGCTAAAATGCTAACTCATTTCTGAGTATTAGGACTCATTCCTGCACCACTCTACATATTTGGGATTTGGACTGTTGGTCGGACAAAACAAGCGATTTAAATATGTTTACTCAAACTCTCTGAAATGTTAATGGGTATTTTTGGCTATTTTTTAACATTTCATAAACCAAACAATTAATTGATTAATTGAAAAAACAATCTGCAGATAAATCCATAGTGAGAATAACTGCTACTTGCAGCCCTAAACACAACGAAACAACTTTAGAAATGCAACTAGAAACTTTATCACCCTGTATTTTTCAACCAGCTCAAATTTCAAATACAGGGATTGCAGCTCTCACACGCCAAACCTTTATTTAAAAGAATTTAAAGGTTCTACTTTAACGTGTGCACAGGTTATAGTGCCTGACTGTGGATCTATTTTATGTGTGCATTGCTCGGTAAGGCCACAAAGTTAGAAGAACATGACTGATTGATTTGTGCTGTGTGCTTTTGATGCACTCTGAGCTGGCAAGGGAAATCAGGGTAATCCTTGTTTCCAAAATTGCATTGGGTAGCTTATTTGCAAGCGACACCAAAATAAACCAATGCAGGCAAGAACAAACTCTCCATGAGCTCGCAGCAGAAAGTGATGCACAAAAATGAAGCCCCATTACTTCAAGTCACGTCACCAACTACGACAAACTGTTGCACGTTTATTTGGATTTAAATGAGGATTCTTCTAAGATTAAATCCTGCATGAAATACATTTTCCATTAGATGATTTTTAGCAAAACAAGGAACGTTTTGTAATTGAACACTGCAGACATGACTGCACCACAGTGTCTTGACGTGGCCGTGTGCTCTCGCTCAATGGCTCAATTGCACACAAGACACGCTCTCTAAGATTGCACACTGTTTGCTGAAAAAATAGAAGTGGAATAACAATACAGACGAGAGTGCATCTGCATGATGGGACTGTCGTGTCGGTGCAGATCGGGGGTGTGCGTATGCAAGATTTCTTTTCATCTGCCTCACCATCGCCTTCTACTATGTACACTGACTGTGCGCCTCATCAACTCTCAACCTTCGTTCCCTCTGAATGACGCTCTGTGCTGCAATCTTGAATCATCGTTTCTTTTAACAAAAAAAAAATCCACATCTATAAAACAGCTCCTCTCGTTTCGTGACTCCTCTGCCTCGTTTCCGGCTAGCTGCCGTCTCTCCCCGGTGGCTCCTATCGCGTCTCTCTCCTGATCTTCAAGCTCCTCCCTCCTCTTCCTCATTCCTTTATCTTCGGTATCCTTTTCTCTCTTAAAACCCTCCTCCTATTTTGCCTCTCTCCATCTCTCTTTTGTATCTTTCTTCTTTCTCTCCCTGTCTATCTCTCTCCTCCTTCCCTAGCTGGAGAGCCAGTGTGACTGCAGTGTGACCTACTTAGCTATGTGCTGCTGCTGCCGCTGCTGACTGGCATGGTTGAGAGTTGGCATAGTGATGTAGGCACCAGAGAGGCTCCCATGATGGGCACTGCCAACAGAAACTCACTAAGCACCAAGAGACATAGAAAAAGCAAGAGTCGTCCAAGCACTCACCCTGCATCTGTCTCCAAAATCACATACCCACCATTCTTGATGTTAATATCAGACTAATTATTGCATGATGAAAATAATACTCAGTGCACAGTCTGAAATACATACGATACTTCATTGTACGTGCATTTGAATCTTCAATCGCGCCCGGTTTGGAGATGTTTTCCTGTAGTTCGAGACTCATTATGTGTCCCCCGGTTTCCTAATAAGGTAAGTCATTTACTGAAATAAGATTGTTTCATTTAGCGTCACATATTGTTAGATTCTTTGGACTGAAAATGGCAATCTGCTAGACCCATTTGCACGTCCATCTGTAGGTAGCTATTGTAATTCGACAATTTGTCTGTTCGATCAGCCTGGCTATCACTGCTAATGCTAACTGCCCATGTCCTTTATTTATCCCAAACAAAGCCTCGGTGTTGACAAAGTGTTGTTTCTGATAATGAGTAAGAGAAGGTTTATCAGAAACTGTGATTGTAACAGGAAATGAAAAAGCTTTCATAAACTGAGTATGAGTTGAATCACTTGTGTGTTTTCTCAAAGAGAGGAGGGCAGGAGAGCAAATAGCAAGATTTATCTCTATGTGAATATACAGTACGTACTATATATCTCTATTATCTCTTATATGAAAAAGGCTCTTCATCTTCTGTCAACCTACAACAGCTTTTCCAGCTGTGTCGAGGTCATCCATGCTTGTCAAGATGTAATAGTCAAAATACTATATCATCACGATACTAAAGTCACGATACATCTTATTGCAATTTTAAACATTTTGCGATATGCTGAGTATTGCGATAAGATTAGGGCTGTCCATCGATTAAAATATTTAATCATCATTAATCGCAAATAAATTGTATATTTTGTATCTGTTCAAAATGTACCTTAAAGGGAGATTTGTCAAGTATTGAATACTCTTATCACCATGGGAGTGGGCAAATATGCTGCTTTATGCAAATGTGTGTATATATTTATTACTGGAAATCAATTAATAACACAGATATTGTCCAGAAACCCACAGATACTGTGTTTAGCATAAAAAATATGGCAAATCATGTCAAACTGCAGCCCAACAGGCAACAACAGCTGTCAGTGTGTCAGTGTGCTGACTTGACTATGACTTGCCCAAAACTGCATGTGATTATCATAAAGTGGGCATGTCTGTAAAGGGGAGACTCGTGAGTACCCATAGAACCCATTTTCATTCAGCCTGTCCCGCCGGCAGGCTGTCGCCACGCAAACTTTCGCGATACTATGCTGTATCGATTTCCCCCCCACACACCACCCATCTGACTCGCTGAACAAATCACGGATGTAGGCAAGCTAATCTTTAAGTTATGTACGGTTTTGGACTAAAATCCTTTACATTACTGATGTTTTCTCCGGCCTGCTTGAAGAACCAGATCAATGAGGACAGTTCAGTCAGAGTTGAGATAGTTGTTAATCACAGTGACCCAGTATTCAGACCTTCATTTGAGAAACTCTCTAGTAACTTTCTGGAACTCCCTGTTTGGTCCCCTCGGGCATCAAATTCTTTTAAACAAAAACTCTATAGCCACTTTTTGACCCAGGCCTGTTTGTTTCTCTCTGTTCACACTGCAACACGAGGAAGTGAGGGTTCATCAGGAAGGGAAAAATAAATGACTCTTCGACTGTTTCGTTTTTTCCCCTGTATAATTTATCTCCTTTATCTCTTCAGACATAAGCCTATACTGCCTTTACAAAAACACCTGTTAAACCCAGAGAGGGATTAATGAATAACACTCACAAACACACTGCACGATTCTGCGTTATCGTCCAACTCCTTCTGGGGAACCCAGGTGCTGTATAAGTGACACAGGACACATTGCTGAGCTGTGTTTCCTCACTGTACCTGCACGTGTCAATCACATTCCACAGTCGAACATGCATCATGCACAACTACATTTGTTTCAGTGGGAACTCAGAGGAAACTGCAGGCGGATTGTGTAAGACTGCATATGTATGTGGTGACAAATACAGCTCCCGTGTGATAGGCGAGAGTGCATTTTCCTGTAACTTCCTCTGCTTGCTTTCTGGCAGGATTGTGTGACCTACTCCAGATGTTGTGCTAATGAGCCGGGAGATTAGTGCCACCTCGTCATACCATGTACATTCATTTAGAGTAACAAAGCTCTCTTTTGTTTGTTTTTCCGCCCTGTAACCACTCTAGTTCATCTTCCTCACTTTTCAACATTTGTGGAAATCATATTCATAAATTTTTTTCCCCTCTGCAAATGCTCGATGAAATCACCTCAACGCACAGTCCTGTGCAGTGCAATTTAGTCCCATTATTCGTATACATAGCCAAGTCATCAGAGACGTTTTATAAAAATCGTTCCTCCATAATGCGTCATTTTAATGATCAGCTGTTCTGCGGACATTCATATGTGCATTAGTAGTAAGTAGTAGAGGCACTTGCATGATTGCACTGCAAACAAGGAGCAGAGTGGAGGAAGATGCGAATGAGTGCATTTCATTTCACAAATCTACATGTGTGTTTCTGAGCATGTGTACGGGAGAACGAGAAGAATATAGGGTATGTATGTATTAATCAGATAAATCAATGTGGACATGCTACGTCTATAAGTGCCTGTGAATGTGCATAAACATTAGTCATTGTAGATATTTACTACATATATATATATATATAGACAGAGCTATAGGCAGACATCACTGAGTAGAAATGCACTTTTACGTGAGAGCCATGTAATCACGCCTCAGTGCCTCCAGCTCAGGCTTCACTCCCTGCACGCCCGGTCTCCTCATGCAGGACTGACTGTCACTATCCATCTACATACCCATTACGCAGGACCCCGCACAGAGCTCTTCTTTTCACTTGCCTGATTAAAAAACTGTCTAATTAGCACAATACTGTTCCCGGAAAACATGGTTCAAATGATGGAAGCATTGACACAGTTCAAATAATTGGTCGCATCTAACCTCTGGCTATACAATCTTCTTATTCTTCCTCAATGTCTCCAGAGAGGAAACGGATGCCCTGTGACTCTAATGGCGGTCTGGTTAGGTTGTGTCACACACCTCTGTAATTTGTCTATGAGGACATGATGGACTGTGCTGCAGCTGAGGTGGTCCAGGGACACTCCAGAGACTCCTGACTCCTGATGAATCATTAGCCCGGGGCGTGATTGGCTCCGTAGGAGTCCTGTTGCCACACACGGAGCGCTCTAGTCTGCGTTAGAGGGAGATAATGATGGTGTAGCGCAATGTGGTCAGAGTTGGGACGCTCCAAATGTGCCGTTCCTTTAGAAGTTGGCACTGGTATGTGTGAGGATGAGGATGGAGTACACTATGACTGCAGTCAGGTTATATTAATGGCCATAAGGGAAGCTACTGTAACATTACAGGTATCAGAGCAAACGTGGCAGCAGTCCTCTCTGAAACAGCAGAGGAAAGTCAGCCGCAGTGGCGAGGCATTTCAGGACAAAGGAAGGTTGGCGAGGGAGAGGCAAGAGTGAGAATTGATCAAAAACGGCAGGTGAAAAGGAATGCGAAGTCATGTTGCTATAGCAACTAGCCATGCAGCCGAGGATAAAGGCTGGAGTTGCATGCAGTCCCTTTCTCTCTCTCTCTCTCTCTCTCTCTCTCTCTCCCTCCCTCTCTCATCCCCGAAATATGAGCAGAGCCACTGCTTGACCATCTGAGCAGCTTCCTTATGCTCTCGGTGAAGAGATAACACGTCAAGTGTACTGTCCATCTGACTGTGTCATTTCACATTTAGTCACGAAGGGGGGTGGGGGAGCACTTTAATCTCCCGCCACGATGTTTTTCTTGTTGCCAAAGCCAGAGAGTGCGATCCATTCCAAGATGGATAACATGCTAACCTTCCCATTTGTATGCATGAGACGCTGTTGCTGCCTATATCATTTCTAGAGGCAAGTGCCAGCGTCGTTGAATAATGGAGCCAGGACGATGGTTGCTAGAGCAGCAGTGGAGCTCGGGAAAAAAACATTTTCACTGCGGCAATATGTACTATGTAACATGAAGGAAAATACTTACATTGATACTAGTAATAATCGTTTGTTCTTAGGAAGAAACCGGCTTCTCTGTCGGCAAGAGAGTCTTTTTTCAGTAAATGAGCCTTGAAAGATTTCGGGGCCTACCAACATTAGATTTAGTAACCCTGGAGGCTGCAGAGATGTTTGCGTAACATTTTGTTTGATGCCATCTGTGTCCATATTCATGAGTTGAAAGAGGAGCAGCCGCATAAGCAGCGACGCTGCAGTAATGACCGAGGCTGTGAGCTTCTTAATGAACAAGTATATGTTCACAGACTCAACACTTTGGCCGACTGTCACCTCAGCATGAGCGCGTTAATCTATAGCCTCCTGCAATAAAATCCCAAATATGAATCTAATGGCCTCATTCAGTCAGACATGGTTTGGCCACCCATGTACCATTAGGCCTGTCAGGCCTTCAGGCCCGAACCATACCAAGCACAGATGATTATTCCCTGTTGCTTCCTCCTCTGAAACAGAGGATGACAGCTGCCATAGAGGCAAAAAACAAAGCCATAGGCATGCTTTTTTAACTCTTTTTCTTTATCTGTCTGTCTGGGGGAGTGGAAGCAGGGGGGGGGGGGGCAGTCACTAATTCATTGGCCCCTCACAACAAATACTCTTAACTTCCCTCACTGTGTGATCAAAAGATTCTTCAATCCATTCAAATAAAATCACTCAGATTCAAAAAGCTCAGAGCGAGTACAAAGATCGGGAAAAAACAACTGCCAAAAAAACCCAACATAAAGCAGCGCACGGACCCGAGCATGCTGCATAAACACCAACCTGTTCTTATTACTGAGGTAATTGACTAAGCTGACCTGGCAGCCATCTTGTTAAGAGACATCTGCTGAGGAATCCTTTGATGTGCCGGAGCAGTGATGGCAGCCCCCCCCCCCATCCCATGAGCCCCTCTGTTTCTTTCTCCCTGCACATTGTGCCTACTAAATATCAAAGGCTCCTTCACCTCCTCCCTCTGCACTACCAACGATAATGACATTAAGTAAATGTGTGACGAGCTGCAGCAACAACGTCCGAGACGAGTCCGAACCCCGCCTGGTATAGAGCCCGACCGATGCTGGACTTTTGGAGCCGATGCTGCTATCGATATTATGGAGACATAAAAATCTGAATCTCATTCTTATATATTGTTATATGCTGTATATGACATCAAAATGACATCAGTGCACTGAAACAGTAAACTTCATTAGGAATTAAATAACTATAAATAAATAAAATTGCCAGTCGTCAAAAGTCAGGCGCTCAGAAAAAGAAGGCTCGTGGCTAGAGGATAACCCACAAGTTGCAAAAAAGTGCGAATTTGCCACAGTATTATAAGTCGGAGTACGCTCTGCTGGACGAACTATGTGGAGCAGCTGTTTCTGTATTATATTTGTAAAAACAATCGGACAACATATGCGCCGATATGATACATAAATCAAACCTCAAAACGCACTTTTATTCCTTGGCTTTTCCTTTCCTATTGGTCTTAACGCTCTTATTATTCTAATGTCCTGTTGGTTTTAAGTTGGTCTTAGTGTTTTATTGTGGTTTTTTTATGTTTTTATGTATAATTTTACAGCACTTTGGTCAACTTTTGTTCTTTTTAAATGTGCTTTATAAATAAATTTGGATTGGATTGGATTTGGATATATCTGCAATAGGGTAATACTGCCTGGGACACGGGGAAGAGAAGGTTAGAGGATGACGGCAGGCGATTAGTACGAGTGGTGAAAAAGGGAAGAAGAATTGGATAAGAGAGTTTGTTTATAGGTTTAGTGTAAGAGGATGAGCATGTTTTTTCTGCTAACACAACACAATCATTAGCAACTCAAGAGATCTAAAACTATGATTACTCTTAGTTGACTGGACAGCAGAGAGGACTTGAGGCCAGGCCCAGCTGTGATAAAGAGCTGCTGAGTCGAGGTCCTGGGCTGCCGCAAACCTAAAAAAAAAAAGTAGCTGCCTGATGACCAATCTGGGAGGCAGCTGCAGAGTGAGAGGATGAGAGGACTTAGGACGTGTTGGGTTTAATAATCTAGACATTCTGGACGAAGATGACAGGGTGGGAAAGGGAAGAAGACGATAGATATAGCAAATGAGTCGGGATCAGCACAGTGTGTAAGTAGAGGTCCAAGGATTACTGGATGGAGGTCACGGAGCGCGCTAGCTCTCACAGACGGGAGCATACATGTAGAAATCTCTTTCTTAGAGACGGACGTGGAGCAAATGGACCGAGAACTGAGGGCAAAGACTTCACTTGACAGCTCTTGAAAAATGAAAAAATTATAAAAAGTGAAGCATCGCTGGTGATGGCTGTTTTAAGCATTCATAGAATTTATGGGGCTGATGGATCATGAATTATAAGGCAAAATAGGAGAACATAAGGGCTTCTATTTTAAGAAGCTGGGGGCTTTTATGTCCCTTAGCAGAACTCTAAAGCTGCATTATTGAATAATAAAGACCATAAGACCAGAATTCATGCATTCATTAGGGGAGTCACAGCGGTGGAAAGTGTCACTACCATCATTTGAGTGGAAGAAGCAAGAACATATACGAGAAAAGACAGCATCTATTCAAATCAGTATCGCAGAACAGCTGAGAATAGCACCGAAACTCTGTCATCTGGGAGATGTGTTGTAATATTTCACTGGAGTTCAAATAAGATAGCGAACTACAAAACAATGTGATGGAATGCCAGACTCATCTAACGTTTGCCAACTTGTTTGTGTCCATCAAGACAGATGGATGGACAGAGATAGACGACCCAAGTTAGGATCTACTTAGCTCAAATTCCATGAAATGTCTTTCTGAATCAAGCCAGGAGAATGATCATCTTAATAACCATCTTCAGATTTTTGTACTGATGGTGTTGATGTTACCTACTGCTGGTGATGTCTCAAACAATTATCACAATAAATTAATGAACTTGGGAGTGCAGTTTGTTTGTTTTATTAAACATGTTTTTCACATGGATTTTCATCAAATGAATTGATTTTCTTTGGTGGCCTTGGGGCAGCAGAACAAGCTGCAAACGCAACATTGGCATTTTATTACCTTGTAAAGTTGTTGTGACAAACCGCGTTGGCAGCCAACTGCTGCCAATTAACACCTCCAGCAGAAACGAGCGGTGAATGTGGCAACATTATCTTTCATTTGGAGACATGTTTCTGTCCACCTGGCAAAATATGAGTACTACTCTCATTTTATTTATTTTTTGATATCCACCAAGGGAAGCATCTGGCTCTCTAGCTGCCAAATGCTCCTCTGTGTTTACCGGCTAGTTGCTAACTTTGTCTGTCAGCTGTTTAATGCTGGGCAGGTAGCGTCGAGAGAGCTTTAAGAGCCTCTTTGCTGCAACTGAAAACCAGGTTGATGAGAGCGGTGAGAGTGAACCTGAACAACACATTCTCATTCCCAACTCGTCAAATACCGCCGCTTGGTCAGTGCCCCTTGGCATCGGAGACCGACGAACGGGGTACTCCTCTTGTGTTACTTTTGGACGCTTGTTACATGCATAGTGTCCTTTCAAAATAAACTTCTGTTTTCACAGGAAGTTAGGTTTAGGCAACACAACCACATAGTTAGGGTTAGGTCGTGGTTGATGTTAACTTCATTGACTAGCGACTCACATGACTCACGGGGCTGACGATACTAACGAATCACGTAACTCACATATCTCACAGGACTAACGATACTGACAAGTCGTCGACGTTACTTTTAGTTTACACAAACACTGGTCTCCTGGTTGAAAGTCTTGTGTTTGTTTGACCCATCCACCCTCCCTGAGTGGACTCTCACGCTATTAATATTATGTTACCTGCTCCGACCGCTGGGTTTTCATTGGAGCTAGTTGAAAGTCCGGTTTGTCACATACTGTTGCTAAAGTGTGCCTCTGTGCGTCTGAGTTTCCAATGGCAATGGGCGCTTACCAAACCGCGTTTTTTGACGAGTTGGGAGTGAGAACGGGTTTACCTGAACAGTAAAGTTGTGGGCTGTAAAATCAAAACAATGACCTGAGAGATGATAAAATGTTCTGTAGAGCTGAGGGGAACTACAGTCAGGTAATACATCTCTTTAGGTTCACCACTACAGTACAAGTGAGCCCTTTTACATCGACCATACATAGTCATTTGACCCATTGTTAATAAATCATTGTTTATTGCTTTAACAAAACATTACCTCCGAGTGAACTGAAGTGTCAATTGTTAAAGCAAATCGGAGACACAAATGTGACAAATTGTCAAATTTCATCTTGTCAAGTACCTAAAAAATTAATAAAACTTCGGTAAATTGGGAATCCATAGAGACAGAATATCCTCTAATCCTGCTTGCTGAACATAAAACATCAAACGCTCAGAGCGCCTGGAGAAATCCTCTGTATTTACGCTGCGGCACACACCACACCAATCCCAGAGCTCTCCAGTTAAGTTGCTCCATTTCCTGTGTGACAATAGTTAAATGGGTTCCTATTGAGGGCCGAGATGGGACATGGGGCAAGTGGCAAGGCTCTCCGCCGCCTGTGGAGGGGCCCGGCTGACAGATGGTTTATTTCCATTTGCTGAGGATGCTGATAGGCTCTCTGGGCCGTAGCGAAATGGGAAATACTATTCATACAGGCATATCAGCCCCAGCCACTCGGCTGACTGAGGGTTATGCAGACATGTCAACTAAGCTGTCGTCAAAGAGAAAGAGAGAGGCAGATAGACAGGGAGAGAGAGAGAGAGAGGCGGTGAGCTAAGTGACCGGCCTAGCCAGAGGCGACACTATACTCAGGGGAACAGTGCATGAAATTCATACCTGGAGACATAAATATTTGATTGTGAGATCATACTTTACATCTATATGTCCACTTAGCTGGACTGTGTTTAAGTGGTGGGCTGAAAGGCAGTGATTGAATCGGCTATAGAGTTGCTCCTGTGGGGTGTGTGAGTGGCATTTGATTGCTTTCTGTGAGAGCGAGAGAGACGGAATTATATAAAATGAAATGAAATATAATTATAAGTATCGTCAATTATTAAATGAGCTGAAATCATATGTACTATAAGCTCGAATATAGGTTTTGGTGCATTTGTGTTACTGCTCTTATGACAAGACATACAGCAGCGTGTGTGTGTGTTAAATTTAGGCAATAATCACAGAGTTTATTAGCCAATAACGGCGGTTTCAATCACAGCCTGTCTACCTCTGCACGTCTCTTCTATCTTCATGTCTGTTTGATTTCTACCAAAAGACACCGTCATCAAATGGCACTATGACATGAAAGACTACAGCTGTGAAGACATCAAACAGCTGCATAGGCACCATAGACTATAAAACAAATTGGACCATTTAGATGATGAATAATCTTGTTTGTTGTGTGTGTTTTATAGAACTAGTGCAGTGCCCGTTGAAATCATGCCTGTTCAAAACACCGGTGAAATACCGGGAAAACAGGAGCAGTCTTTACCGTTAGGCAAGATAGGCAACTGCCTGGGCCCCCAATTAAAAGGGCCCCAAACAGCTATAGATTTATTATGATGTTTAGATAGATATGAAAAATATTGAATGATGTTACTATTATAACTCATGGACACTTTCCATCCTATGAGTCAGACCCAATCCCTCCCTCAGTGTAGTATCTAGATCACCTCCAGATATGTCCACAACGTTCAAGAGTCTCCTGGCAGCATCCAGCAATAAATGCCAAAAATCCGTTCTTGTGCATTGAGATAATCTGATCAGCTGCATTTCTTTTCTGCTCCGGTTCCTCTTGTACTGCCACCATTTTGTTGTTTCTCTTCATTCTCTTAGCAGCTTCAGCATATGACAATCCCTGTCCTGCTCTGATTTTATTCACTTTCGATTCCGTCATTCGCCTAGGACACTTTGATGACCCCATATTGTGATTTCCCCTCGCAGTGCAGGCAACTTGAAAATCCTGTCTGTTTTTGTCACAGCTCTCATCCCAATCAGAAACGTCTCCTCGGTTCTCATTGACTGGCTATGTTCACTTGAATTACTATTCCCTCTTTCTTTTACTTTCAAATCCTCTCGTATCCTCATTTCCAATTCTGCTCTCCGACTCCTGCTCCAACGCCATTTCCCCCTCCATCAGGCACACTGTGTGCTTATTTAAAGTCTATTAATATTTAACATGTCGCGTGTCCATATTGCACCAAATTCGACAAGGCACTCCCTTGGGTCCTGAGCAATACACCCGCCAAGTGTGAAATAGATCCGATGAATGGTTGCCAAGATATGTGAAGGACACATATACACTCATATACAGACGGAGGTTCCTTATAGTTCGATTAGCTGTCAGTTTGTTCTGGCAAAAGGAAGAAAAAGTGTCCTCTTTCTACAATGAATGACTATTTTCCCAAACAGCTCCACTGATAGCCCCGCCATTGAAAATATTAAAATGATAGTGTTGCTCTTTGTGTCCCAGTCATAATGGCCCTAATCCAGTAATGTCCTTGTGCATGCATCTGTCACTTCAAGCAATGTATGAAGGGGAAGCAGGATAAAGGGGTACGTTATTAACTAATACAACAGTTTATTTGACTATATATAGATTAATATTGGGATTTACCTGTTTATCATCATATTTATGAAAAAAAATTCCTTATTTGTCTTGGAATAGAGAAGGTAATGGTTCCTCTTGAAATAGATAATAGATAATTCTTCCTCTTGAAAAAGCAGGCCTCAAATCAGCCGATGGATATTTAAAATCAAGTTAAAAACAAACTGAGGCTCCCCACTGTTCTCTGCATTGTAAGCCTTGGAAAAAGACATTTCATTATGCCAAACCATTTCCACTAAAAAAACTCTAATATCCCCTAACGACGCTCTGGGTATCCTAATGGCCAGGAACTAACAGGAAAACTGGAAAGACAGCAAAAGCTAAAACTTCATCACCAGTTCTGGCCATTTCATCATTAGAGCCAAAATTTCACACGGACCATTGAGCTTTAATGCGGTCAATCATGCAAATGAGGAGATTTATAATCAGTGTTGGCCTTTATAGGATGGCGGCATCTGGACAGCAGGTTGTGGCAATGAATGAGAGTCACTGTGCCTTTAACATATCAGTGGAAATATCCCTATCAATTTTGATTACTGTGGTTAACAGGCAGTGAAATAAAACAGATAAATCATTGTCTTCATAAGGGAACGTGCAAAACATTAGGACCAAGTCAATTTTGTCATTATACCGCATTGTTTTACTCCCCAAACCTTATTATCTAATCCATATTGATTTTGCTCCTGTCCTCGTTTTACGGTATATTAATAGGTACACTTGACTAACGTATACGTAATTTAATATCCCAATATCGATATTTATCATGATATAATACATTTTCTGGGACCAATGAAGAAATTGCTATTGAATAAAATAACCACAGGAATGTCTATTTCAAAGTTATTACCAGAAAAATCTCAATATTTCTTCAAATTGATGCAAATCATGTAAAATTCAATACTGCCATGAAACAGTCCTCGCTATTGATCTTCACTATCGCACATACCTAATAGATTAGTTGAGTAACAGAAGATTAATTTGCAAAGACTTTGATAATCAGTTAATTGCTTAAATCAAGCAAAAATGTCAAATATTTGATACTGATATTTGAGGATTTACTGTTTTTCTGTTTCTTCTCTCATTTAAGTTGAATATCTTTGAGTTTTGGACTGTTGGTTGGACAAAATAAAATGTTTTGGGACTTTCTGACCCTGTGATGGGCTTTTGAAAGTTTTTTGTACGTCATTGTCTAAATGATTCAATCTCTCAATTCATTTTTTTATTAATTAAAAGGTTATCGTAAATTGCAGCTCTAACAATGTACCTCCCTCCTCTGCTTGGTAACTTAGCTTGTTAGCATTAAAAGTCCATAAACTCTGTCCACTTTTAAAAAATATTTTAGGGTGGACATGACCAACATCAGGATGAGATCAACATACTGTAGAGTTACTTTCTTCACTGATGAAGAAAAACTAGTTTCAATGTCTGAATCTCTGATGAAGGGAAGAGAAAATCATTTGAATTCACTTTTATTTTTCATGTTGTTTCCTCCTCTAACCGTGCCCTTGCCTTTCCGTGTGTTCCCGCTGCTTTTAAGAGTTGCCTCGTTACTTGAACTTGTTCACTACACTGTGTCAGTAATTAATCAGTGGTAACTTTTTTCATCATCTAAGCTGTATCATTTGCATGATCCGAACTTCAATCTGTGCACTGAAGTTCTTCTGCAAAAGAAGCATGATGTTGGTGCCGTGCCCATCTGCCTCAATAGCAATTCCAGTCCATCCCAAACGTTATGTGTGTGTGTTGGTGTGTGTGTGTGTGTGTGTGTGTGTGTGTGTAGCGAGTCTAGTGGACTGCTGGCCAGAATTAGTGTCCTGACGATGAAGCAGACTGTGAGGGATTGATCCCGCTCTGCGCCCCTCCCCCACAGCCCTCCTCTGCCCAATTACAAGACTGTGTGTTTGATTTTCATCCAAGGCGACCAGGCGCTCTTTCTTGGTTCTACAGAAACCTCCACCGCTGGCCCCGCGGTCGCCGTGCAGTCCCTCTGCCCACTCATACCCACCAATTAGGCCTCTTTCTAGTTAAAAAGACACAGCAATCCCACAATGTCACGCTGTACAACATCCTCCCACACACATCACACACACAAACTGGGGTTTCCACAGCTGAAAACGTACGTC